>NC_056732.1:72834667-72847167 GCF_019279795.1 Protopterus annectens
GCAGGAGGAAGCCGTGCTGGGATGGGGTGAGAAGTTTGTTGTCTGTAATAAAAGACGTGTCTATGAATATACTTTTCTAGTATCTTTGACAAAGGGGATAAGATAGCAATTTGGTTGCTCCAGGGTTATTGTCAAAATATATGTTTTAAAACTATTGCTCTATGTTCATTTATATTTTTTGTGTACATTTGCATAGACATTCTAATTTCTTCAAATTGCTCTTCAACATGTTGTGTTCTGCTTATTCTTTTTCACTTCTGTAAATCCCTTACTTTTTCTAAGACCTTTGGATACCTACTGTGACTGTTAATCCATGTCTTATTTGCATTTATTGTAATCACATTTCTAATCTTCTGTTTATGATTATCCAATTTCTTGCAAGCTCTTTATGTCTTAGTTTCAAATGTAATAATATTTCAATTAAGGTCTGATCTGCCCAATTATTATACAGCATTCTTTTGGAAGAAATACTGGAAAACACCAGCGTTTATCACAACAGACTTTTACTTGTTACAAGGCTTAATTTGTATAGGTGCATCATCTGACACTATCATTGGATATGTTTTCATGCTTTGGACCATGTAACAATGCTCTTTTGATATGTAATACCTATCCAGCCAATTTTGCCCAAGAACCATACTTCACTGAAAAATGTGTATATTCCACTTAATTCTACCTTATTTTTATTACACCAATAAGCAAATATTTCACTAAGTATCAATTCTCAATCAGTATTCTATGAGAGCTTGGCCATCCAGAGACATCTTCCTTCCCTATAGTGTTCCAATCTCCAACTGCTACTATATATCTTTGATGAAAGGCTATGTCCTCACGTAATATTCTTTATATTTTGCCTCAAACCTCTCTCCACTATAAATCCTTCCTCCATGTCATTTAGCTATTCCTCAATCTTAATTCCTGTACAAGCTCTTCCTTTCACTTTGCTTTTATTCCAGCAAATAAAACTTTACTGGAAAGGCTCACCCAGACTCTGCTACAGTTTGCTGTGAGGGAAAGGTTAGTTTGCTTTTTATTTGTTGTATTTTGTATTACTGTATTGCCTTTTTCTATTTGTATACTGTGATTTGTTTTCTTTACACTGTGTTTTACTTGTATTCTGCTTTTAACTGCATATTAAAACTTGAAAAGAGACCACATCTGTGTCTTGAGCAGACAGAAATGTTTCCCACCCTACCACCCAATTACTGTTGTGTTCTTAAACACCACTGTCTTTCTAGTTGCCTGCCCCTTATGTTAATTTGACCATGTATCTCATTTCCTCTCTGCTTTTACTGGCTGGTGTGAGTAAGCACAGAATTATCATTTGGTGAAATCACTCCCCTTCAACTATTTAAATTTACTGGCCATCCTACTGTATTCCATAGTACCAGAATACAAAAGTGACCACCCCCTTTCAATCTTTCTTGCTGTTTTAAAAATAGTGACTCTCCACTAAAACGTAACTTTTTAGACAAGTAAAACTTACCTATTTTCACATCTAACTCATCTAGTGCACACTGCAGTGCTTAGGATAAACCATGTTTTTTTCATCTTACCTTTAAGCATCTATTGCAAGACCACCAGTTATTGGAGAGTCCACATTCTGCATCTCAGTAGTCATCTTGGGATTAGTGCTTCTGTTTTCTCCTGATGAGAGAAGGAGTGCAGTTACATTACTTCCTGGAGACTGCTGATCACCAGAAAGCTTCACAACTGCTTTATAGGTGACAGCTTGGAATCTATGTTTATATTCTGATCCTGGTGAGAATGGGAGCAGAGTTCATTGATTCCTGACTCGTTCTGGAGTGAGTGTCTGTGCTTAATGTATCTGATTGGTCTGGTTGCTATTTGAGGCATCTACCAGAAAAAGACTACAAGCCTGCAGACCCTTCCATCATCAGGGACAAGACTGTGGATCACCAAACAGGCTGTAGCCTGCTTCTCTTCTTGGGATTGGTGCTAACGTTTTGCTACTGGTGAGAGAAGAAGCAAAGAAGTATTGTATCCCAAAAGAGTGAAGCTGTGCTGAGACCAGCATTAGTAGTAGCCAGGCAGTAGCCATTCATGCGACTCCTCTCTTTTCATCATTCTTGACAAGCTAATTCTTTATTTTTCAGTAAGTACTGCTTGATATCTGCCTAAATACTTCATCCTTAAATTTTCAGTGTCTACATATTCATTTCTCCTCAAGTGTTTGGCAGTGCTCTGTACAGACTCTGACATCTTGAGTGACATTTTTCCTGTAAAAGGAATATATAAGGAAACAGCTCCAGTACTTAGTAATAATGACCATCCCTCCTGACATATCTAAAGGTCAGTTCCCTGTGCTTTCTCCTATTAACCTGGTGAACTTGGGCATTCTGAGGTAGTGTAGCAACTGTCTCATGTACACAGATAACCCTCTCCTCTTACCTCCCAACACGCAGACTTGTGAGAAATGCACTTATATATCCAAATTGGAAACCATGCATGTCAAGCCAGGACTGGAACAGCTGGTCAAGCAGAGAAGGTCAACACCTGCACCACATCACATACAACACATAGCCCTCCAGAACACCCACCATCACAGCCCTCACATAAAAACACAAACCACACACCCACCTTTGCGGAGGCTCTCAATAGAACTCTACCCAGACAGCAGAGACCTCCAAGGCAGAAATGCACTCGACCACCACAACTCAGCACAAACCACAAGACACATAGCTCACCTGCACAGTGTACCCCTCAACTTAAGCCCCTAAGGCAAAACAGCTTGCCCAATACACTAATTATAGGTGACTCAATAGTGAGGCACACTTATGTCCCACTCACTAGGTTGAATAAGGAGAAGGTAACAATCAGCTGTCTATCAGGTGGCAGAATCAAACACATAACACATGCACTCAGGTCACTCCACAACAAGTACAAGTATGACTCTGTCACTGTCCATGTGGGTGTGAATGACCTGAGACATACCTCTCTGGACTACATGAAAAGAGACATGGAGGAGTTCTCGGATTATGTGGACCAAGCAGGTATGAACCTAGCCCTGAGCAGCATCCTACCATCACCCAGAATGACACCGCAGTACAAGCAGAAAATGATTGACTTCAACAATTGGTTAAGTTTCTGGTGTCATTCTAAGGGGATCCAGTATCTGTCTGCTTGGGATGACATGATTGACAGACCTCCATGCTTTGCCAGAGATGGCCTGCATCTGTCACCCCTGGGTTTCTGGATACTGGCTAAGGCTCTTGCCACCCCTATAGTGCCTTTTTTGGGCTGTGTTCCAAAGACCAAATTACCACCGTAGCAGCTATAAATTAATGCAATCTGAGGGTCATGCTGCTCAGTGCTAGAAATCTAAATCTCAAGATGCACTTGCTCGAAGCACTCCTCAAAATGGTGAACATCGACATTTGTGCTGTAATGGAGACCTGGTTTAAAGCAGAAGAAAGCACCCCTGCGCTACCACGCTATAACTCATTCCACACTTTTTGACCCCAGAACATGGACCAAAGCTCCAAAGGTGGTGGTGTCTCCATATTCATAAAGGATGTGCACACCTCCAGACTAGTAGCCCAGCATAACACGTCTGAGATACTTCAGGTACAACTAACACTGAGTAAGATGGCGATTCACATCATAGCCTACTATAGGTCCCCTACCATGTCCCAAGACTCTCACTCTACATTCCTAAGCACCCTGGAAACTATTAAAGTCCAAACCAATACTCTCATACTAGGTGAATTGAACTACCCCTCCATCAACTGAGAAAACTACTCATGCACTAATACACTGGCACAACGCTTCCTGGAATTCATCAATTCCAATGCCCTGGACCAGCTCATTCTTACCCCCACTAGAGAAAGCAACATCCTTAACCAAGATGCTCTCCTCCAAAAAAGGAAGCCAATCTGGCAGTCCCCTGCCATTAATAAACTCTACAACAGAAGGAAGAAACTGTTGCAGAAAAAGGTGAAGTCCCAAGACTGGAAAAGCTCCCTTATTAGCCTCAACAAAAAGTTAAGATCCCTCATCAAAACCTCTAAAGCCAGCTATGAAGGCAGAATTGCAGAAGACACTAAAAACAACCACATAGCCTTCTATAGTTATATCAGGAATCTCCATGGCATTACCCAGGTTTGCTCTAAGTTACTGCACAATAGTACCTCCTATACTGAGCCAACAGATATTGCCAATATACTGGCCAACAGATTCAGTGCCAACTTTACCCCTCTCTCTCCCCCAAAGGACCAATCACAATACCGAAGGAATGACAGGCACCCAACATTACTGCAGCACAGGTTAAAGCTGCATTGTCCAAAGCCAAGAATACAGCTTCCATAGGACCCAACAATATCCCTGGATGTGTCCTACATGAACTACAAAGTGAACTAGTGCCACATCTGTGTGCCCTGTTCAATCACAGCCTCACCTCAGGTTTTATCCCTACCGAATGGCGCACTGCTACATTCATCCCTCTCCATAAAGGGGGAGTGACTACAGACCCTGGTGATTATCGCCCCATTAGCCTAATGAGTCTGATATGTAAGGCTATGGAGTGCATCATCATGGACTTAATTAACAAGGATATAGGGAATCTTCAAACTCTAGATCCCATGCAATTTGGTTTTGTGAAAGGTAGAGCATGCTTGCTCAAACTGGTTGACTTCATTGAGTCAGTCACCAGAGCTGTGGATGAGGGCAAGACAGTTCATACAGCCTACCTTGATCTGGCCAAGGCCTTTGATACCATTCCCCACTGAGGAATTATTGATAAACTCACCAAACTAGGCATCAACCCCTATATCACTAGGTGGGTTGCAAATTGGCTCACAGATAGAACCCACAGTGTGAAAGTAGCGGACTCCAAGTCAAACTGCTGACCAGTCACAAGTGTAGTCCCACAGGGACTGATCCTGGGTCCTCTCCTGTTTGGCATGTACTTCTCAGAAGTCCAGGCCAACACAGAGGGACTCTGGCTGACCAAGTTCGCCGACGACTGCAAGCTGGGAGCATTTATTAACTCCCCAAGTGATGCAGATATCCTACAGAAAGGCCTCACTGAGACCAATGACTGGTGTCAAAACCATGGCCTTAAGCTTAATGCCAAAAAATGTGTCATCATCCCCTTTGAGAAAAACTCAGTTCCCACTAATTACCACATTGATGGGAGCCCACTGAACACTGAAGGCATTATATGAGATCTGGGGACACAGGTTGACAGCAACCTCTCCTTTGGCCACCACATTGCCACTGTGATCAGAAAGTCATTTTATGTTGCACATCTCATTACCAAGGGTTTTGCATTTAGGAAGAAAGAGGTCACCATCTCTCGCTACTCTTCCCTCATTAGGCTAATCATCAAGTATAATGTCCCATTTGGTATGTACCTCATTAGACACATGCAACAGCTGGAAAGGCCACAAAAGTACCTCATGAAGAGGATCCTAGGCCTTAAACACATGTCCTACATGGACAGACTCAAAACACTCCAGCTATTCTCTGTCACATATCGTCTACTAAGAGGCGATCTCTGCTTGACTTATAAAGCCATGTTTGACCCAACTCTGTTAGAAATGCTACATCTAAAGAAATTCAAATCCCTCCACACCACATACTCCAGAGACCTTAACCTCTTTACCACAATCAACAGAACATGCTGGAAGGACAGGTTCATAACCCAGAGACTGCTCATGCTCTGGAATAGACTTCCCATACGTGTCAAGCAGAGCACCTCACTGGCCCTCTTCAAGAAAAATCTTGATGAGTGGATGGGGAATAGAAAATTCACCCGGGGGATCACTCCAGTGGCTCTTCTTGATAGAGGCACTGGGAACTAACGTCAGGCAGCACGATGCCAGGGCACTTCTATGGACTAGGCTTGCAAAGGCTCCAAGTTCATTAGCCTAGTACACAGCTATGAACCTATGAAATCTTCCTTCCCACTTTTCGTACATGTTCATGCTGTTTACAATTGTATGTTCTTGTAACATTATTAATTTGCATTAATATTATAAATATAATTCAGTATCTTGTCCTGTTTTTTGTTGTCTACCAATCAATTAATATTGCAAACTAATAATTCATTGTGTTATAACAAAGCTGACATTTTATTTTTTATGTTCGTAGGAAATTACTTGACTAATAACCACAATGGGCTTTTTTTAAGTCTAGTCATGAAATGCTTTTCAAAGGTGAAAATCAAACCATGCATGTTGTGTCTGCAAGGTAAATGCCTTAACCATTATGCTAACCCATAGTTTAACTTCTATTCTTTGTCTTTGTGTTACAAACTGGTTCTAAATAGTCTGTTTTTATAATTTTTGTATCACTTTATATACTTTTGCATAATATTGTCCAACGTGAACTATATAGCTTTTTAGAACAATTATTCTCTCTGTACACAATAAATAAACAGGATATTAACTATATATACATTTTGTTAAGGAATAAAATTGTCATTCTACATAAACAGTAGTGTAAACCATATTCCAGTCATTCCACCTGTTTATAAATCAGTGATGTGTTTATTTTGTGTGCTTGCAGCATTTTATTTCTGAAGCTGTCCCTCTATCTCTGTGCTGCCAGATAACCAGGCTATCTACAGTTTTTCATTATATACATTAATTTCTAAAGGTTGTTCATTCCTGTAGCCAGTGGGCATTTTTTAGGATATTCCCTTAAACTTTCATTAGATATTCGAAAAGCTGTAGTTAATTTCAAAAGATCAAACTTAATTATCCAGGCTATCATATAATATACTAGTTTCAGTTTTCATTTTTATTCATACTTTTCCCTTCTTTTTCCTACTCTCATACCATCTTTATTAAAAGCAATATAACGCAGTTTGTAGTTTGTTTATTGGTCCGCATAAATTATAGCTTCCCCTTAAGTTACGTATGAACTTTCATTTCTAAGTAAAGTTTGAGGTATAATGCTTATATTATTATATTTATATTAATCGGTCAGTTACTTTTGTGTGATACTTAATGATTTCAATGGTTTTAAAGTATCATTCAAAATGCAACTTACATTTTGATTGGATCACATCAAAGTACTATCCTCACTCAATATTCCCAATGCACTTTTATGAAATTTCTCAATTGTTTTGAAAACTGTTTCATCTTCTTTGTTTTACACAATATTTTCTTTTGCAAAACAGGAAATTTCTCCCTTGAAGTGTTTATATTTTGCTTTTATATATTTGTTCTCTTGCTCCATTTTCCCTTGCCACCTTCCTTGTCTCTAAATCTTTGTTTATCTTTGCCTGATCATCCTGTGCCTCTCAAAGGTTTGTGTAAGTTTTTAATCTGTGTGTACAGTTGAATCAAAGTAATGCAGGATGTGTGCAATTACCTGAAAAAAAATTTTATTTTGCTGAAAAGTTTTATGGAAGGAAGAAAGGCATATTTGTTAGTTTGTGTTTGTAATGAAAAGTCATTATCTACATAAACCCTTGTGTCTACAAGCTTTAAGATCATTCCCTCCCTCCACAAAACAGAAACAAAATCCTCCTTTAGCTTGTATGTTTGCAGTTTAATCAATATAGGTCTTGGCTGATTTTTTAGTCTCAAAATAAGAATATTCACTATATGTGCTGTTTTAGTATAATATCAGCAATAGAAAGTCCAGTCCATGTGCTGAGGCATTTGCTCATAAAATCTTTATAATCCTTCCCTTCGGTTTGTTCTGGTGCTGCTGTAAACGTCAAGTTCTTATGTTCATAGGTTAATTGATATATACTAGGCTAACACCAACAAGGACCCTTATAGGCCTAGCTTTGCAACTCAACCTAACTGTGTCCCTAGGTATCATAAGAGTTTATTAGGAGGGATATGATACTTAGGAAGTTTCTAAATGTTATGTGGAGTAAGTATGTTAGTTTGGGTGCAGTTACTGCCTACTCTGTCAATCAGAGACATGGGTCAGTGCAGACCAGAGACGAATTTCTGATATCCCATCCACTGGCCAAGATTATACCTAAACAGAGTTAGGGATGGACACTGCTTCACATGGATGAGGAGTCTGTCCCAGAGCATGAGGATTCTGTCTGGTCAACATGTCCTATTTTATGTCTCTAGCAAAATTTAAATAATTGGATGTAGTGGTTCTGATGCTGCTCATTTTGTAGATGTGCAAAAGGTCAGAGCTGGATCCAAGGATGCCATGTATTCCAGGCATAGACTGCCTCTCAGTAACCTGTAGGAGACTGAGTATAGAGATAGGGCTATAAAGATGATCCATATAGGACAATGTGTTTATACTCTGAATTCTATTGGTAAGGAACCTTTGTGGGCATTTCAACTGTTGCATATGTCTGGTCAGGTACATACTGAAGGGGGCATAATACTCAATGATGTGTCTAACAAGGGCTGAATAAAGTGGCACTATGACTTCTTTTGACCTGGATGTCATGCCCTTACTTATAACTTGGGTGGCATAGAATGATTTTCTTACTACATTGGTTACATGTTGGGCAAAGGCCAGATTACTGTCTACATATTTTCTCTGATTCCTGACTACTAGGTCAAATCCTAGGGGTGTCTTATCGATGGAGTAATTAGCCTGGGTGGCCATTTTTCCTAAAAGGCATTATAACGCATTTCTTGGCAGTGAGTTTCAATCCGTGACTTTGGCTCTAGTCATTTGACTGCATTAGACCTCTTATAAGGTGCTTGTATTGTGTGGGGGAATCTATGATATGTCCCAATTTGCAGTTATCTACAAACTTGGTCAAAGTCCCTTAACATTAGCGTTTACATCTGAGAAATAGATGCCAAATAGAAGTGGTCCCAGCATAGATCCCTGAGGTACCCCACAGGTGATTGGTCTCTTAGTGAAGGTTGTCTCTGTATAACCTATACTCAATTTCAGCCAGTTTCTGTGCCACTTGCAGAGCCATAGGCAGGTTGTCTATCATCTGGTGCAGCAGTTCCCCTAATCTGGCACCACCTCTCAACTCTTAATTTGAGGACACCCCCCCCCAAAAAAAGGGTCTTTTTTCAGTGTTGAGGAGCAACACAAAAAATTCTGTCTGAAACTTTAGCAAACCACTTGCTACAAATGTAAATAGTGGTATGCTACAGTCTGCAGTTAGAATACCATACATGAAGCTCGTCATCACTTTAGCTGTGAACACAAATACAGGATTGACATTGATTTCTGAATGTTGTTACTGATCTCCCACTTGATAGGTATATGTTAATCATATGCCTTAGCACCTTTTGCCCAGTGTTGATGCCCTCTTTACCCCATCTTTGCAATGTCTCTGGCCGTTTATTCATATTTTATTTCCAGTTTGATATTTTTTTCTTTTATATATTTTTTAACAGTTTGCATACCATTTATTTCCTCTGAATGCCTGGTTAAATCATTTATTTACTGCAGACTTCTGCTGTTTGTCCCAATAATGTATTCCAACAAGGAACTACTTATCTTGAAAAATTCAGAGTGCATTTGGCCAGTCCTTCTCTCCAAGATGACCGAAGAAATTTCTCCTTTAGCTGCCGCTACCATCCTCTTTTCTCATCTCTTCTCCACCATACTGATTTTAGTCTCCTTTTGAGTTTTTACAGTTGCTCTCATTTTCACTTTAGTTTTCCTTTTTGTGAACCTTCTATATGTAATAGATACTTCAGGTACTAATTTGTTAACAATATACAGTAGTTTTCAGGTTCTTGTTGTTTTAAACTGTTCTCAGATGTCACTTTTTTAGCTGTTTATACCAGCATCACCAACTTGAAATCCACAACAGATTGGATTTTGATCACATTTAAATAATTGTGGATGCTGAGAGTTTGTGCGTGTGTGTGTGTGTGTGTGTGTGTGTGTGTGTGTGTGTGTGTGTGTGTGTGTGTGTGTGTGTGTGTGTGTGTGTGTGTGTGTGTGTGTTTGTGTGCGTGTATTTATATAGACAGAATTTCTCTAATTTCAGCAGAGTAGGGCCATGAGCAGGACAAGATGCTGAGTCTGCTGACTGCAGTGCCAAACTGGGTTCTGTATGAAAGTCTGTGCCTGGGATACACCACTAGAGGAAGTAACAGTAGCTTAAGGAACCTAATAGTAAAAATAAATATCAACACTAGAAAAAAATCCAACAAATGTACTATATAATGGCAACAAGATTATGCAATAAGCTTCCTCTTACAAGTCATCACTCATTAACTTTCTTCAAAAATAATTTTCTCTCTCTCTATGTGTATGCAAACGTGTCTATATATATGTATAGAGAGAGAGAGAGAGAGTGAGAGAGAGAGATTTATCTATATATAGTTACAATATTTCAAACAATAAATGTTGCAAGTATCTCAGAATCCTTTTGGATTCGCAAGTTTTTATTTCTTATACTGAATTCATAACTGATAAAGTATTAAGAACCCAATCCATATCCAATCATTTTATCAATAAAGCAAGGAGAGTACTAGTAATGAATGTATTAATCTCCGCACTAAATATGCCTTTCATATTATAGCTCTGAAATCAAGTAACAGAAGGAAAAATGTGCAGACAGCTATTTAAAATTCTACCCCTTCATAAACATTTCTTCCAATAATGGATACTACTGAGAAAGTCAAACCTCCAAAATGAAACCATATCCTATTAGCTGCTTAAGGTATCCTACATCTGTTTTCAACAATGTCAAACTTTTCTATAATCTTTATTGTCCTTCTCTGTTTTGCAAAATTCACATCAAAACATTGATTATAATCTCACAGACTTAACAGATATCCTGCTCTCCCTACAAAGACTTCAGTTTGGTAATGGAATTGAAAAAAAGATTTCACAAAATTACTCCAACAAGCTGGAATAAATTATTACACATTGACATCCTCATCACAGTAGCCATTTGAAATGTTAGGACCCACTAGATTGAATCCCTAAACATGGAGACTGAATGGTCAAAAAACGGACTTAGTATATATTATATACTAAGTCTGAGATGGCCATTCCTTAGGATATCCCTTTTCTCTGAGGTGTGGTGAGCTCGGAGTTGGTATATATAAGATTGGAGGGGGCTTTCCCCCTGCATAAAAGAAGTTTAAAGGAGAAGAGCAATCTTCAAGAGTCACTCTTTTCCTGGGGTTTTAGTCTTTTTTTGTGAGTCGTCACTCTGTATTACTAATACCGATATTGCAATAGGGATCCATTATCACAATATATAAGAAAAGAAGCAGAATATTCCACCTTCACCATATTACGGGCTTATTAGACAGTTTGTTACTTAATCAAGGACAATCTAGTTTCTATGGTTATCCGTCAATGTCTGAAGCAGGAGTGTTTCATTAATAAAGATGGCCCCAATGAAGATATATTTTTATATAAACTCTTGAGGATTCTGTATTGAGTAATATGCTTACTCAATCTTTTAAGAAATCCCAGACTATACTTAAGAGAAGATTATTGCATAGGTAGTTTCTTACCAATTACAGCTAAATTTGCTTTTAGAAGGGCAGAGAACATTGCTGATTAACTAGTAGATAGCTTTTCAAAGGTACTGATAGCTGGGGTTACTCCCTTCCCCAACATTAGCAGCACTTACCCCTATGTACATTGCAATATATGTTCTTATATTGTTAACGGAATATGTAGTATTTATGGTGGTTCTTTTTATACTAGCCAGAACTTTATGGGTAATAGCAAACAAACAAGTTAATGCGTTAACATGTCCTTCTGGTCTTACATACATTAGGGAACTAAAATACACTTCAAACCTAGATTACAAAAATATGTAAGAGACATTACTAGAAACAATAGACTCATTTTTATATACATTGGTTGGAGATCCAAGATGGCCACTGAAAAAAAAAGTTATATTCAGGTGCTCCTAAACTATCTGTTTCTGAGAGGGAAGTTTAGTTCCAGTTTATGACTGCATCTTCTGTGGCTGATAGTTATTTTTTTACTGGGTTTACTAATAATTACTCAAATTCAACAAAGGATAATATCTTCTTTCCTATATTACCAGCTTCTACTTTTATTAACTGTACAGGAGCTCACCAATATGTTCTTCCTAACATTTTCATTAAAAAGAAATACAGCAAGGTACTTTCTTTCTTCAAGAGCTTACTGGTAAAATGGAAGAATTTCTGAGCAAAATGGATAACAAACAAGAATACCTTCTCCACAAAATGAACTTATAACAACTAATTTTCAGTAGCATAATGAAAAGTTAAACTATTTAGAAACATTACTCAATGACATAGATGAAAGACTTGAATTAATAAACATAGAATTTTTCCTTAAAACATTGCTGGATAAATTAGAAGACTTTGAAAATTGATGTAGAAGAAACAACCTTAGAATATTTTGTCTTTCAGAAATTAGTAGAGGGAGAAAATATGGTAGTTTTTCTTGCTATATGGATACCCAAGATTCTTAACTAACAACTTTTTTTAACTCATTCCCTCCAGTAGAGGTCTGCTGAGTGTGTACCTTTAACTCCCAGTGGGTGTAGCTTCAGCCTTTAAAAAATCAAGTTATCACCTTATAGTTTTAACAAATACTAACTGACAGAG
>NC_056732.1:72852167-72944667 GCF_019279795.1 Protopterus annectens
TCAACTAGAATATGTTCAGGCTCTTTACCTAGAGCTTTCAGCTGGTGTTCTGGCATGACTGCAGTGGGTGCAAACATCTGCAGTGAGGTTACTGATGTGTAGTTCCTGTTTTTGCCACATCACTCTCCTGCTGTATTATCTGCACTGGCTGACAATTGTTACCAGATCTATCAACGTATTGAACCCTGTGTGATTTGTGTCGTCTGAAAGAACTTCTGGAACATATGCCTTAGTGAGGTTCCCCAGTCATCAGGGAAAGACTGCCATTAATTCTGAGTTTCTAGGTTCATATGTTGGTACTAGGCTATTGGCCCTAGGGCCTATACAAGCCTAGCTATAACAATTCCCAAATTCCCTGGCTATTTATTCCCACAGTATTTACTTCCCTGGACCCCTGTCTAGCAGGGTGACTGACGTGAACCCTCAGGGTGAATTTCCTATCTCCCATCCAATCATCAAGGTTCCTTTTGAAGAGGGCCAAAGATGCACTCTGCTTGACATGTATGGGCAGTCTGTTCCAGAGTCTGTGGAGTCTCTGGGTCAGGAACCTATCCGTCCAGCATGTTTTGTTCATTGTGATGACAAGGTTTAGATCCCTGGAGCATATGTCTCTGTGGGATTGGGATTTCTTTAAGTGTAGCATGTCCAAGAGCTCTGGGTTTGACAAGGCCTTGTATGTTAAGCAGAGATCGCCTCTGAGTAGACGATATGTGACAGAGTATAGGTGGAGTTTTTTTAGATGGTCAGCATAGGGCATCTGCTTTAGGCCTGTGATTCTTTTAGTGAGGTATTTCTACGGCCTTTCCAGTTGTTGCAGATGTCTTGTTGTATTCTATAATGGGTCTAATGAGGGATGAGTACAGTGGGATAATGACCTCCCTTTTTCTGGATGAAAAGCCCTTAGTGATGAGGTGTGCCACATAGAAGGATTTCCTGACTGTTGTGGCGATGTGGTTATTGAAGTTGAGACCACTGTCCACCTGTGTCCCTAAGTCTCTTACCACACTTTCGGTGTATAGTGTACTGTCACCTATGTGGTAATTCATGGGTACATGTTTTTTCCCAAAGGGGATAACTATACATTTCTTGGCATTGAGCTTGAGCCCATGGCTCTGGCACAAAGCATCTGTTTCTGTAAGGCCGTTTTGTAGGATATCCACATCCTTTGGGGATTCAATAATGACTCCCAGTTTGCAGTCATCTGCGAACTTTGTTAGCCAGAGTCCCTTAGTGTTGGCCTGTACTTCAGAGAAATAGATGCCAAACAAGAGCGGTCCCAGGACTGAACCCTGAGGTACTCCACTTGTCACTTGTCTGGAGCTGGATTTGGAGTCGGCTACTTTTACAGTGTGGGTTCTGTCAGTAAGCCAGCTGGCAATCCATCGAGTGATGTAGGGATTAATGCCCAGCTTAGTAAGTTTATCTATGATTCCAGAGTGGGGGATAGTGTCAAAGGCCTTGGCGAGGTCCAGATAGGCTGTGTGGACCAGCTTACCCTTGTCCACAGCTCTGGAGACTGATTCGAAGAAGTCAATCAGGTTCAGGAGACAGGATTGGTCCTTCACAAACCCAAAATACATGGGGTCCAGTATTTGAAGGTTGCCAATGTCTTTGTTTATGTTAAGTAAATGGCTTACTGAGATTTACTCCTTCCTAGAGTGACAATTTGAGACCAGCAAATTAAATGTGGCCTGCTGGGAGCAAATCTCACAATAACTCATATCAATAGTCTTTTTCCTACAATATCACCCTCTCTGCAAAGGTTGTCTCACATTTTGCTGATATACTGGGGAATTACATTCAAATGTCATTAAATACTTTCATTATCAAGTCACTCAGTGATGGGTTGTCAGCTTAGGAAGCTTGTAGCCCTTTGGAAGTGGATATCACATGCTTTGTTTTTTTTTTTCAGTTTATTGGCTCCTGTTTTGGTTAGAACACTTGACTGTTGTTAAGTTATGGACTGTAGCAAGATTGATATAAAACTGGACATTGTATAAGGCTACATTTTTTCCATGCCTCAGTAGCTTGCTCATTTAGGATATTATTAGCTTGTAATTTTACTGCTCAGCTGTTCTGGCTGACCTGAACTTGTGGCATTTGCAGTGGCCATTTTTCTGGTTGAGTCATTTTAATCATTCTTATTCAGTCCTGGATGTGATTCTATTTAAATGGTTGTTAATGCTAGGGAGCAGATTTTTCTCTGACTGGCTAAGGTAATTCCTATTCCATTTCCTATTCCACTGGTTTCCAGTCATTGTTCTTTAACCATGTTTCACAAACAATAACAGCATCAATCTTGTGGGAAAGCAGCAAAGTTTCCAATAAAAAAACTTTATTATTAATGTTCCTAGCATTAGCAGCCATCAGAGATGCATCAAATGTTGCTGTCTGTGAGCTGTTAAATTTTCGACCTGGCAAAATTCCTGTCTAGTATTTGTCAAATATTGCAAAATATCTGTTACAAGAATTCACTTCCCTGATCTTGACAAATGCATGCCATCCTGTCTGAACACGTGTGCCCAAAATTAGGCCTGGATGCTCTACACATTTCCATTTTTTACAACAGTTAATTTTTTCCATGTAGATATTTACCCAAAAAAATCTTTTCACTTACGGTGACCTCAGTATCCTTTCTATAAGTGATTTGTGAAAAATACATCTTAACACCAATACAAGCTATGCTATCTAAGAGGGCTATACCTACTAACAGTCAGAGAATCCTTGTGGATTACATCATTTGTCCCAACACGAATAAAAACAAATCTTTACTTCCTAACATTAATGCGTTCCTAGTCTTGTTCCACATCTTCTATTTTTCCTCCTGGCAAGCATAACACTGTTCCTGTAATAATTGAATCCCCAATTACAAGAATATCTTTGCTGACCAGCTCTGAAGAATCTTCAGCTTCAAATATAGTAATATCTGTTCTATCAGTTGTTACAAAGGGTAGATCTTCATCATTATTAGTTTTATTAATTCCACTGTTTTCATTGTGTATTAAATTCTCATCCAGCTGGCATTGTAAATCCACAGCTTGGGCCATGTAGTCAACATCTGTCTTTCTCTTCTTTTTTCTTATAGTAATGTTCTTTAATCCTTCCACATTCAGTTTTGATTTCTTCCTTTCCACCGACCCCTTGCCTCTTTTTTCTACCTTCTCTTTTGGAAAAATGATGCCTTTTTCTGTAGACTGAGGGTTTTCTGATAGACAGATATCTCCATCACTGTCACTAGTGCGTTACATAACAAAGCAGTATCCTTTTTACTATGTATTCTCTTTCCTTTGCAGTCATTAGTCAGTTTTTTTTCTTCCTTATTTGTTGAGAATTTCTTCCTTTCTTTCTTTTTTGTTTCCTTCTAAACAAACCAGCTCCTCAGATTGCTGAATACTTGCATCCAGAATCCCATAGTTGTCAGTGGCATCATCTTGTTTAATAGGGGTTGAATGATCTTTGCAGACAATAGATGCATCATTTCCTAAATGTGTTCTATTTGTTCTTTGCCTAACATTATTTATTTCACCAGTCCAGTCATTAATATATAAAACAACAGTTCTCCAAGCCATGCCAATTGCACAAGTGTAATCATCATCAGTAATCTAGATTTACATCTGACAATGGTAAGCAAATCATTCAACTTTTGACATGAGGAGCACAAATCACCAGTGTTATCAGCTGTTACCTTTAAATTTGCAAAGCATTTATTACACTGTACAAGATATTTGTGCATTCGCAAATCATTAATTGAATACTCATTTAAGGAATCCATATTCAGCTTCAAATTAATAAAATATTCTAAAAGAAAAGAATAATCAAAATCAGTAACCACAGAATTTAAAGAGAACTTAAATCAACTTATATGACAAAAAAAAATCACATAAGCAATATACAATGAAATACTAAAGTAAGTACAGTAAAGTTGTTCTGACTGTACAAGTTCTGCAAGCAAGACAAAAGCTGTAATTCCTTTACGTCGCACACAGTAGCTTTTGCTTACTATCACTCGCAGTCGCCCTTCTTTTTAACAGTAAAGATCAATAAATCACAAGCCAATCTAGGATTGTTTAGATATGCTCAGGATTTTCCTCTCTGCAGTCTGTGTGAATTTATAGCTGTCTAGGCCCCTTGGGGTGGCTAGAGCTTGCCTATCTAAAACCTATCACTTTCTAACAACCAACAATGACATTAAAGGTAAAACAACAAAATATGAATCAAAGTAAATCTTCTTAAAAAGCTATCCCTTCCTACCTACAAACAGTGAAAAACAGTGCTAACAAAATATAAATTCAAATGAAGTAAATCTCAAACCAAGGTAGGATTGTTTAGCTATGCTTCCTAGGTGTTTGCTACCAAAGAGGGTACTGCTAACCCATGCAAACATGCAAAATTTATAGCAGCACAGAAATAAACAGAAAACTAACTAAAATGACTATACCACTAGTCTTTTTTTGTGTATTTACCAACTCAGATAAACACGGAAAACACTTCCTACCACAAGATGAATAAACCTGGTCCTCCTAATGTAAAAACACAGTTGAAAATACCCACCTTTCCTACTTTCCTCTGTTTAGAGTATTTCAATATCAGTTTGTTTGTTTGTGTCTTTCAGATTTTCCCAGTTAGGGGTCGCCACAGCGGAACGCCGGTCCACTAATGATTGGCAGTAGAGTTTTACGTGCTGGCTTGCCGGGCCTAACGCACAACCTTCAATGAAGGAACGCCCATTCACACATGTTGCCGCACAGAAGACGCTCTAACTGAGAATCGAACGGGCAATATCTAACTGTAAGGCGACAACGCTACCACAGCACCATCACCGTATCAGTACATTATTGAAATATGATTCAAAGATCCAAAATGCACATCATAAATTCCAGGGTATACTTTCTTTCACTGAATACTGCGGTGATGGTGCTGCGGTAACATTGTTGCCTCAAAGTTAGACGTTGCCCGTTCGATTCTCAGTTAGAGCGTCTTCTGTGTGGCGACATGCGTGAATGGGCGTTCCTTTGTTGAAGGATGTGCGTTAGGCCCGGCAAGCCAGCACGTAAAAATCGACTGCCAATCATTAGCAGACCAGAGTTCCGCTGTGGCGACCCCTAACCGGGAAAAGCCGAAAGACATAACAAAAACAACAACAACTTTCTTTCACTAAATCTTGTGGCATTCATTGAAGGGGTAACAGCAGTTGATGAAAGGCTCACAGTACATAATGCTTATCTTGACCATGCTAAAACATTATACAATATTCCTGACAAGGGAAACTGACAAATTAAATACACTATATGTCAATCCTTAAGTAATTATATGTTTAAAACATGATTAAGCAACAGGATGCAGCAAGTTAAGGTGGAGGTTTACCTGTCTATCCCAAAAGAACTAACCAATCATAACCCACAGGAGTCTGTATTGATGACATGGGAAGAGGGCAATGGATAATCAAATGTGATGATAATTACTTGCTAATTTGCATTATTATTTCAATAAAATATGTGAAAGTTTTCTAAAATGGTGTACAAAAATACATTTTTAGTTCAGACGTAATGACCTCAGTCATAATGTCTCTAAGTGGAGCAACATGAGACATTGCAAAAAAATTGTAAATTATAACTACAAAATAAAATACCATAATTAAAGATCCAAAAGCAATAGAAGACAACAACATTAACTGTGACCAGCATGTATTAACAGAATCAGAAATGCATAATCTGTAACCCATCTCTAAAGGGCATACAGAGCAGGGAAAGCCTGATCTGTAACCAGTCTAATTCTAAAAGGCATGTCTTGTCACTCCAGGAAGATCAGTGTACTACTTTACACCTCACCAGTCAAACACATTACTGAATGCAATGCTGTGTTTTGTAGTCTTATGACAAGCTACCTCAAAGAACTTGACAAAAAATACAGATCTTTGTTAGTAGAATCATAGGGCTGGAAAACTGAACAATTGAAAGGCTTCTGGAACTGTTATTATATCCTGCTTCCTAAAGGTTAATTAGGTACAGTCTCTGCCTGATGTTTAATGCAATATCTAGTACGGTCCTGTGTGAAAGTCTATGTCTGGAATTAAAATTGTAAGTCTGAACGCATGACTAAACTTCACTGCTGGGAGAAAGCATCAGATTCAGACACCAAACACTAAAGATAAATGGAATGAAAAAAGTAACATATACTTTACCCACAAATGCCTAGAATTATGGAATAAACTTCCTCTTACAATCAGAAAAGTCAGTCATCAGCTTCCCTCAAAACTAATCTTGATAGGTATATATATAGGAAGTAGGAATGATAAACATGGGGTCTGGGTAATCATGCTACTTCCTGAAGGTCAGTAGGTCATTTGCTTGACAATTGAACCTATAAACCTATATGAGTGTGTAGAAGCTTATAGCCACATCACATCTTCAGTGCCTGTATACAACTAAACTGTGACTGCCAGTACTAGGTTGAGAGGGCAAAAAATAATTAAGCTGACCTTGCCAGCTGTTATCATCACAAATGAACTGCACAATGTGCATGATACACAGTACGTGTGACTATTGCTGAAGTGCCATTGCTGTGACAAGGGGATCACAGGTTGAGTAATCCACCCATCCGGATGTGCTCACTATCAGTTCATAGGCAGAACAGCATAAACAGTACCGTATTGCCAGAAGACATAACCAGACCCTTGTTACAGTAAATTTGCAGTGTTGGAATGTGGTATCATATGCTGCACTGTGCCTTGGTCACTACCCACCCACCCATTAGGGGAACAGATAGCACCAATGTATTTGCTGGTCGAAATGGGTAGACAGCTAAAAGCATGCTTTGTAAGTGGGTGGGCAGGGTATTTGAGTACACCATAGAATGATACAAGAGGATGGGCAGAAAGGACTGTGCCACAGCAGCAATCATAAGGACAGAGAGTGTAGCACTGAGGTTATTTAAGGGAGGAGGGTTTGCTTATGTACCCATAGAAGGTGCCCTACAGTGCTGAGTTATGAAACATGTAGCATAAACATGACAAAGGTTCCTATGCAACAGTTGAGTGTAAAGTGTCAGGGGAAAAAGGAAATTTCACCAACATAAAAAAAAAATATCTAAACACTCCTAACACTGACACATATCAAGTTTTCTCACAACTATAAAAGTCTTACAAAAGCTGCTACTCTAACATTGCATTATGGGGAAGAAGACTGAACCATCACCCATACTCTAACAAAGGAACTAACTGCAGACACACACACACACACACACACACACACACACACACACTTATTGCCTTCTCAATTGCTGGGTTCTTTAGTTTCATTCCAACAAACTTTAATATATTATTGGACAACTACAGCTTGTCTGTACTGCTAACCCTAACCATAACAGGCAGACAAACACATGCACAAACACACACATTCCTTTATTCACATTCATAAACATGATCCAAAGAGGAACTTTACAAAAATCCATCAAAAAGTTCCTGGACAACTGACTATATGACGTCTTTCAAATGGAATTTATTTGTATATAGTGCAATATTATAATGCATAAGACTGCTTTAATTACATGCAACTTGTTTTCCTTTTTTCATTTAATTGCTGCAATGTCTTATAACCATCTCTGAAAATTTTAAATATAGCCCAGCAAAGTGGCATAAACTATACCCTAACATAGTCAGTAGAGAAAGTGCACAAAAATGTATTAAAGACAGAATGAACAGAATGAAACAAACCACATTCTGTAAACATATTAATATCTAGCATTAAACAAAATCTGATCAGATCAACATTCAAGGGGCTGTATTGTTAAGCTTTCAAAAAATAACTCTGCAAAGAAATAATTTACTGTTTAGCCTTAAAGGGAACCCGTCACAGTAGCAGTGTTGCAGATTCACATTTTCCAGTGCCAGTCTTGTTTCTTTTAACAACATATAGATGAAAATCAGTAGCACCATCTCATAGCTGATGGAAAAAAAAGTATTAATTCATAATGGTGCGAAGCCTATATGTCCTAAAGAAAACATGAAAATACTCATTCCTGACAGTCTGTAATAACATTATTATGGTAGCCTGAAACATTTAAAATGGAAATAATAGCTCTGTGTCTGTATCTTGTTTTAAACAAAACAAGATTTGAAAGCAGTAGAGTTAACCATCAATTTCTCAAAACTATGATCATAAGTTCAAATAAATTAACTGAAAGGACAGGTCTATATCACTTTATTGAACACCCTATTCAGCTAATGACTGTTTGTTGAACCTACTTATGTGAAACGTCATTTTAGCAAATGATCAATTCAGCAAATTTTTACACAGGAAAAGGAAGTAGTTGGCCATCATCAGGAACTTGCCCCTTTGCCCACTGTAGTGCGATCTCGAAGTTGATATATTTAGTTAGGGGTGGGGCGGGGGGGAGCAATCCCCCCACATTGGAGAATGTAGGGGTGAAGCCCCCTCACTTTGCTGAGTTTTAAAATGTGTAGTATTTGTTATGGTCAGTAGTTAGCCCACTAGTTTTTTTTTTCACTGTGAAAAAATTTCCTGAAATGCTTAAGTGGGTTAGACGAATAGTCATTCCCTGAATAGACTATTTGACAAACTGATATAAACTTGAAAGAACAAATGTAATGCTTTACACACCCAAACCTAACACAGCTAAGATATAAACAAGACGTCTTGAGGAATATAAACGTAAGTAAACTTAAGTTAGTGCTGAGCTTTCCAGAAGTGAAAAAAACTGCTGCAGGAATATCTCAACATTGCATCTTTAAGATGTGAAATACCAGCTCTCATAATACGGAACTAATGGGCAGAATGTGGAACTAGAACACTTCTTTGACTAGAAAGCTCATAGCACAATTAAAATATGTACCCATATATAAGTTATGTTAAGCATACAATGTAGGAAAAAACAAATCAGAAGTTTAAAGAGTGCATTTCCAACCATCTATCTGAAATAAGGAGAGAAGTGTTAACAAACACTTTATATAAACACATGAAAGAGAAAGGAGTAATTTATACTTTTACATTTTCTATTCCTTCATTAGCAAATGACAAAAATGTGTGGAGGGAATGTTAAAGACAGGAGAGGTAGAGGAGTTGAATTGGATTTTGCACCTTAGGGCTCACATTCTAGCAGGTTTAATGGCAGTGTCTCTTTAAAACCTATGCTGAAAGAGTTGCATAAACAAGTCTAAGTGAAGATGCTATCATGTGACTGAGATACTATTTAAATGGGTTACTTGTGTTGTTTGGGTTACTTTGCCTGAGGAAGCCTTATGAGGCGAAAGTTTTTACTAATAGTTTTAAGTTTGAATAAATCTTTTTTATTGAGGGATTTGTGGTTCCAATGACTTTGTATTGGTTTTAGTTTTTATAATTAACTTTCCACACTTTCCACTTATCAAAAAGTTATTTTGAAGGATTAATGTGATTCAGCAGTATTTACTAAAAATATCTTAACAGTGAATGTGACACACTCTTTCAATGTGAACATGCATGGAACATGAAATATTTAAGACTTCGAATGAGAAATGTTCCTCATAGTGAAGTACATTTGAATATGGCTCAGGATAGCTTCTCCTCTCACTGGCATGTTCAGTTTCAGGCCTAGAATAGTGCAGTACTTCATGATTTTGATGTCAGATTGTTCTTCCTAATATACAACCAGTCCTGCATAAGTCTTTTAAGTTTGTGATTACATCTGCCCATCTAAAAAATGAGGTAATGATAAAATCCATCCAGAATGTATTTCCTTACTCATTAACACACACATAATAAAAAACTGAAGGGTGGCATTCACTTTGTAATAAACCTTATCCTTTCTCCAAAGGAATTAATGTATACAAAAACTGGTACATACAAAAATGTGTTCCATCTTTGAACATTCAACAGAGAAGCACAACTTGGTTTAGATAGACTCATGCTATTGCACTGTTACTTATTTCCAAAAGTATAGTCTGATGCCAATTGCAAAAGCCAGCAGTTACATTACTGAGTTCTCATAGCTTAGTAGGTTATACACACTGACCAAGATGGACTGAAAGACTCAATGAAAAGGATTATGGCAGTGTACACACTGAAAGTGACTCATAAAATGCTGTGAGCATTAACATTTTAGGTATATAATTATCCATTTGGAAAACATAACTACCCAGTGTCACACTGCCAGCCCAGCTATCGTGAATTTTGTAAACAATTCTATGTCATTTTTGAATATTGATATGATTTATACAGAAGTGTGTGTAAAGTACTGAGCTATAATGTAACCACAGCATGCCCTATTGGAATAGAACAGGAATGTACCTGCACTATTGTGACTGTTTAGCTGCATATGTTTAATGGAAACCGGCACACAGGAGGTTAACTTGAAAAAATTCAGAGAAAATAGTTGAAATTAAATTGTTTTTTATAATTGCTGGGCCATAAACAAGAGTTGTTATCTTTCAGTTTCAGTCAACAGGAGACAGGATGTCTATACAAGGGGACTCTCTCTGTTGCCTTGAAAGTGAGATAATTGCTAGGCTTGAGATGCAGAAGTGTTTTATTGTTTTATAACTTCCAGGATCTGCAAAGATCTGAGAGATATGTATTTTTCATAAGGAGATGCTAAATTCTGTTAGCCCTGGCAATGGGGGATTGGCTTGGGAACTAAAATGTGACAACAGGTGATGACATCCAAGCTAACCCAGCAGTAATATTTGATATTAATTTAAGAACTCTCTTAGAGAGAGACTGCACATTTTGTATCTTGTCTTGGACCTACACAACATCCACTCACCTGAACTTGCCTTGCTGTAAGTAAGTTTCTAGGGCATAGTAACTATTTTAGATTCAGATAGGAATATAGTAAAGTTTAGCTTAGATGTTTTCTTTATTTGGGACTGTCCTGCAATGCTGTATTAAATATTTCCTGTGATTTTGAACTCTGATGTAACTGATTACTTACTGAGTATTGTCTTGTTCTTTTATTATTTATTATTAAATATATTTAAACATTTTATTTGTGGATGGTCTGTTTAAAGATATTTAAGCTCTTAGAGTACTTGCATATCTATATGGTGACACTGTACAGGCCACTCCTAAGTAGCCTTGTTCTTGGTCAGACTGCCATTTGGATTATTAGTATCATTACACAGTAAGATTGTATACTCTTTCTTATAGGTCTTAAAGTACCTTTTAAGTAGTGGATGGCGGCAGTTGGAACTGCCTTATAGTATGGGCAGAAGGTGGCACAGCTAGTAAACCTGTGTCAGCCTTCCTTAGGTGTGTGCGTTTGTATATAAATCAAACCTCAAAGTGTTTGTGTGTGTGTGTGTGTGTGTGTGTGTGTGTGTGTGTGTGTGTGTGTGTGTGTGTGTGTGTGTGTGTGTGTGTGTGTGTGTGTGTCAGCTACTTGGGCAGGGACATGAAGCACTGGTTGGACAGAGAGTGTGCTGAAGGTTTTGACTTGGCCACTCAGCTGAGATCTCAACCCTATAGCTTTGCCAGTGAGGAGTCTTATTGGGGATCTGGAGAAAGAGGAAGAAACCAGCTCCAGACTGACTATGATCTCTGCGTGCTCTTAAGGGAAATTGCACTTTACTGTGTGTGTACTTGACATCCTCCCAGTGTGTACATTCCCCACTGTTACCAGTGGTGAGGATTAAGGCTCCTTGATTACTAGGCCAGTGCTGGGGTGTCACATATTAATTGGTTGGCAGTGGTGGGATATCCACATCACATATTAATTGGCTTGTAGTGGTGGAATATCCACATATTAGGATTCAATGGTGTGCATGATGAATTCCTGTAGCCTGTAAACAGTAGTCACTGAAGGTGTTTGTACACTCAATCAGCCACACAGTGAACATTCAGAGTTTCATATCACAATTATTTTTTTTTCTTAGCTTAGTTAGTCAGGGAGAGCAGGCAAGCATGTCAGCAGAAGAGTTTGGGGAGCTGGCAAGGAGCCAGTTGGCTGAGATGTGCCAGGCTAAAGGACTTGTGTGTGCCAATCTGACTAAGGCATAAATAATTGCAGCCTTGGGCACAGCTGCATCACAGACCAGCAGCCAAGAGGACAACCAGGCTGGCCTTGAAGATGTTCAACTCTCAGAAAATGGACAGTTCAGCCTGTCCACAGAGGACTTAAAAATCCACCTGGAGTTAAAGAGACTTGAACTACAGGCCAAACATTTGGAAACAGAATCAGCAGAGAGACTACAGCAGGTGAAACAATGGAATTAGAAGTAGCAGAGAGACTGAGACATATGGGACCTGAAGAAAATGATCGGCAGAGGCAACATATAAAGGAGATGCTGACTCTTCACCAGGGTCATGGAGGTAATGGGGAAGGAAGTAACCAAACCCCAGAAGCAACAAAGGTCAGTAAATTCTTCCACAATTTACAGACAGGGATAATTTTGATAGCTCCATTCATATGTTTAAAAGGGTATATAAACAGTATAATGTTGACCAAGGGCTCTGGGTACGGTTCCTGACCCCCTTACGCCATGGTAAAGCTGTAACTGCTATTTCTAAATTGTCTGATACTGATTGCTTAAATTATAATGCTGTAAAAACTGTCTTTTGGAATGTTTTAAGTTAGCACCTAAAGCTTATGGAAAAAAGTTTCTTGGGCATAGATGCAAGGCAGACAAAAGTGTGTATGAATATGTTGCTGAACTAAGCACTCATTTTCATAGGTGGGTGAGTGGATGGCAGGTCACCACTTTTGAAGGGCTGGCAGATCTTTTGGTGAGGGAACAAGCCCTTAGCACTTTGCCTGAGGACATGAGAATCTGATTAGCTGATAGGCAATGCAATACTGCAGATGAGTTGGGGAAGAAGGGAGACCTATACTTAGCAAGCAGGGGATCACTGCGCAGGAAAGGGATACTCAGTGCTGCTCATGTGTCTAAGGCAACCCATGGTGGGCAGCCCAGACTTCCTTAACAATGTCTGCCAGTAGCAGGGGAAACCACTAGTCCAGGTACATGTCCAGGACCAAGGGTTAAATGTTTTAAATGCAACCAGTGGGACCATGTAGCATATAGATGTCCACGGAGGCAAGGTGGGGAACAAAACATGGGAGAGACAGTAAGTTGGAATGACAAAATGCTAGCAGTAAGTTGTCTTGAGACAACAAGGGTACCAAACTACAACAAGAGGTTATATCCTATCTTAGTAAATGGGAAAGAGACCATTGCTAAAAAAGACACAGCCTCTGACCTAACCATTGTGAAGCCTGCAATGGTTAAAGAGGAGCACAACTTGCTTGGAAATTCTAGTCCAGTCAGAGCTCAGAGCTTTAGGAGGGACCCCATTCCAAATACCTTTGGCTAGGGTTCACCTTGACTGGGAGGGTGGAAAAGGAAGCCAGCAAATAGGAGTGTTTGAGGATATCCTTATAGATGCCCTGATAGGGAATCATTTTTATAATGCAATACCTTGTGTGCATGCAGTTACATGCAGTCAGGCTTAGAGACAAGCATGTGGTTCTGGTAGCCTGGGGGAAAACCAGACAGACTGCACACTTACAGCCAGGACTGGTGAGGTGGTTACTTCAGGGAAGGAGGTACTCTGTAGCAGTGAGACTGAAGGTGAGCCACAGCTGCTTGTGGGTACTGATGTTCCCTTGGACATAGTGACTGCAAGGGCAGAGGTGAGTAGTAGTATCCAGGCTGACAGTGAGGCACCACTGTTAGAGAATACCAGACTTCCTGTGGAAGGGGAGCTAGGAAGGGTTTCCAAGAGAGAGTTGAGACAGGCTCAGCTCTCAGACCCTACATTACAAAGCCTAAGAGAAGTGAGGCACCTGATTTTCAAGGGAAGGGGGAATCTGTATACTGGGACAAAGGGTTACTGTATAGAGAGTGGACCCCAGAGGCAGGGCTAGAGGGTGAGAGAATACAGCCTACCATACCTACTATCTGGCACTCCTAGCCATAGTCCATAATATTCCCTTTGCAGGTCATAGGTTCATAGGTTCATAGATTAGTACTAGGCTAACTGCCCTTGCAAGCCATTTTAAGGCTAGCTAATTATCCCTTGTGAGACTCAAACCCTGCACCTTGTGTTTGTAAGGCAAACACCTTAACCATTAGGCCAACCTCCCAACCCCTATATGGACATAATATGTGCAAAGAGGCATATTATGCAGAACATTTATTGACCTGGGATTTCCAAAGATGTAACAGGGTACTGCAGGACATGTGAGCGATGCCAAAAGGTACTCAAGGCAAGAGAGAAGGTGAAAGGTCCTTTGATACCTTTGCCTGTGTTTGAGGAGCCATTTCAGAGGGTAACTATGGATATTGTGGGGCCTCTGAGTACCCCAAGTTCCACAATGGAAAAGTATATCCTAGTGGTAGTAGATTATGCTACCAGATATCCTGCGGCAGTGACTCTGTCCTCCATTGAGGCAGAAAAGGTGGCAAAAGTTTTGTTGGAGATTTTCAGCAGGGTAGACTTCCAAAAAGAAATACTGGCTGACAGAGGTGCCAATTTCATGTTAGACCTGCTGGCTTGTCTGTGGAAGCACTGTGGGGTGAAGCACCTAAAGACCATCCCCCGAGCAATGGTCTAATTGAGAGGTTAAACTCTACACTCAAGACGATGCTATGGGCATTTGCAGACCAGTTCAAGAGGGAGTAGGACAAACACTTGCTCCACCTATTGTTTACTTACAGACAGGTGCTCCAGGAATCCACAGGTTTTTCACTCTTCGAGCTGCTACATGGGCATAGAGTGAATGACATCTAGATTTGATTCGAGATGAGTGGGAGGGTGAGTGTGAATCCTACAAGGAGTCTGTTGTGGCACACATCCTAATCCTCGGGACAAGGCTCAGGAACTCATGGGCTTGGCCCAGGAGAACCTGGCAGACGTCCAACAGCAGAAAAAGGTCTGGTATAATAGGAATGCTCAAGCTAGAAATTATGCTGTAGGGCAGCAGGTAATGGTTCTCATTTCTGTTAGACACAACAAGCTGCAGGCAGCTTGACAGGGACGTTTCAAGGTGGTAAGGAAGGTCAGTGATGTTAACTATATGGCAGAAGTGCTAGGCAGGAGGGAGGGGCATAAATTGTACCATGTTAACATGATGAAACCTTACCATGATAGAGAGGCCCTTGTGCTAAGTATTTGCAGTGGATGGCCAGAGGAGGCTGAGAGGGATCTGGTGAGTGATCTTCTCAGTGAGCCTCAGACTAACATCTCAGTGGAAGGGGTAGCAATGTTCCAACAGCTATCCTCTACCTAGGTTTGAGAAATCTGAGCAGTGTTACAAGAGTATGGGGACATGTTCACTGGGAAACCAGGGGTGCACCCACCTGGTGCAACACTATGTGGACACCGGACCCCAATGGTCTATTAAGCAGGCCCATTATAGGGTGCCTGAGAGGGTCAGACAGATTCTGAGGGAGGAGATACAGGAAATATTGGAACTAGGGGTAATTCAGGAGTCCAGCAGTCCGTGGGCCTCCCCAGTAGTGCTGGTACCAAAGAAAGATGGCAGCACCAGGTTCTGTGTGGACTACAGGAAATTAAATAGTCACACAGTCAGATGCTTACCCCATGCCTAATACAGATGAAGCCTTAGAGCATCTGGGTAGGGCTAGGTATCTTACCACTATTGATCTTACCAAGGGTTATTGGCAGGTGCCCCTGACTCCTAGTGCTAGAGAGAGGTCAGCCTTTGTGACTCGTTTTGGCTTGTATGAGGTCACAAAGATACCCTTTGGGATGAAAAATGCTCCAGTGACTTTCCAGAGGCTGGTAGACCATATCCTAGCAGGAGCAGGAGATTTTGGCGTTGCTTACCTAGATCATATTGCCATCTACATCCATCCCTGGCAACAGTACCTTCAGCATGTCAGGAAGGTACTGGGCAGACTACAGAGGGCAGGGTTGACCATTAAGCCCAGTAAGAGACAGGTGGATATGGCAGAAGTCTCCTTCCTGGGACATAGAGTGGGGAGTGGTAAGATCAGGCCAGAACCTGCCAAAGTGGAAGCCATTCAAGCATGGCCTGCCCTTGTTAGTAAAAAGCAGGTGAGGGTATTCTTAGGGACAGCTGGGTACTACAGAAAGTTTGCCCCAATTATAGTACCATAGCTGCTCCCCTCACAGACCTGACAAAGAAAAACAAGCCAGATAAGCTAGTGTGGACCCCAGCATGTGAGCAGGCATTCCAGAAGCTTAAAGGAGCATTTTGAGGACCCCTTGTGTTAGCCAGTCCAGATTACAGCAACAAATTTGTTGTTCAGGTGGATGCTTCGAACCATGGGGTGGAGGCTCTACTCAGCCAGGTCTCCTCAGAGGGAGAAGAGCACCCAGTAGTATATCTCAGTCATAGGTTCCAACCCAGGGAGGAATGCTATGCCGCTGTAGAAAAGCAATGTCTAGCTATAGGGTGGGCACTGCAGAAACTTCAGCCTTCTCTGTATGAAAGAAAATTCACTGTAGTTACAGACCACAGTCCCTTAACATGGCCACATTGAGCCAGCCAGAAAAATGCCAAGTTACTAAGGTGGAGCCTAGGGTTGCAGGCATATGATATGACAGTGCAGTACTGCAGTGGGGTTAGCAATGCCAATGCAGATGGGCTCTCAAGACAGGGAATGAGGTGAGGTGTTTCCAGATAGTCAACCCTCTCAAGCAGAGTTTCTCAAGGGTCACTTGAAAAACTAGCTTGAGTTTTTGGGGGAAAGAAACGTCACACTGCCAGCCCAGCTATCGGGAATTTTGTAAATAATTATATATAATTTATACAGAAGTATGTGTAAAGTACTGAACTAAAATGTAACCACAACATGCCCTATTAGAATAGAACATGAATGTATATGCACTATTGTGACTGTTTAGATGTATATGTTTAATGGAAACTGGAACACAGGAGGTTAACTTGAAAAAATTCAGAGAAAATAGTTTTAATTACATTTTTTTTTATAATTGCTGGGTCATAAACAAGAGTTGTTATCTTTCAGTTTCAGTCAACAGGAGACAGGATGTATATACTAGGGGGCTCTCTGTGTTGCCTTGAAAGTGAGATAATTGCTAGCCTTGAGATGCAGAAGTGTTTTATTGTTTTATGACTTCCAGGATATGCAAAGATCTCAGAGATATGAATTTTTCACAGGGTGATGCTAAATTCTGTTAGCCCTGACAATGGGGGATTGGCTTGGGAACTAAAAGGTGACAGCAGGTGATGTCATCCAAGCTTACCCAGCAGTAATATTTGATATCAATTTAAGAACTCTCTCTGAGAGAGACTGTGCATTTTGTATCTTGTCTTGGATCTACAAAACATCCACTCACTTCAACTTGCACTTGTCTTGCTATAAGTAATTTTCTGGGGCATAGTAACTCTTTTAGATTCAAACAGGAATATAGTAAAGTTTAGCTTAGATGTTTTCATTATTTATCTGAGACTGTTCTGCAATGCTGTTTTAAATATTTCCTGTGATTTTGAAACTCTGATGTAACTGATTGCTTACTGGGTATTGTCTTGTTCTTTTATTATTTATTATTAAATATATTTAAACCTTTTAATTGTGACTGGTCTGTTTAGAGGTATTTAAGTTTTTACAGTACTTGCATATATATATGGTGACGCTGTACAGGCCACTCATAAATAACATTGCTCTTGGTCAGACTGCCATTTGGATTAATAGTAGCATTACACAGTAAAATTGGTTACCCTTTGCTAAGGGCCTTAAAGTAGCTGATAAGTAGTGGCTGATGGCAGTCGGAACTACCTTATGGTCTGAGCAGAAGAGGGCATAGCTAGTAAACCTGTGCCAGCCTTCCCCAGATGTGTGTGTGTGTGTGTGTTTGTATATAAATCAGACCTCAAAATGTACATGTGTATCAGCTACTTGGGCAGGGACACAAAGCAGTGGTTGGAGAGAGAGTGTGCTGGAGGTTTTTGGCTTGGCCACTCAGCTGAGATCTCAACCCTATAGCTGTGCCAGTGTGGAGTCTTATTGGGGATCTGGAGAAAGAGGGAGAACCCAGCCCCAGACTGACTGTGGTCTCTGTGTGCTCTTAAGGGAAATTGCACTTTACTGTGTGTGTACTTGTCATCCTCCCAGTGTGTACATCCCCCACTGTAGCCAGTGGTGAGGAATGAGGCTCCTTGATTACTGGGCCAGTGCTGGGGTGTCACATATTAGTTAGATGGCAGAGGTGGGATATCCACATCACAGATTAATTGGCTTGTAGTGGTGGAATATCCACATATTAGTATCTGTAGAACAATATTAAATGAGCACTGTTCTACCTTCTGCTTTTTCCATTAAACCATGCTAAGGCAAACTTTATCACACTTTTGTTGCTCCAGGAAATTTTTAACAAATCTGCTTCCACTCAGACACTGGCAAACTTGTATCTTTTCTGCTTGCTGCCTGCTGTTTCAGTATTTAGAGTGTACCATTTTCAGGTTGATTAGATGGACAGAAAAATAACTTATTTTGCACATTTTAACACAAACACTGGATATAGTTCAACTGTAACTTATTGCTGTTCAGACAGACTCCATTTCAAGTCCTATAACTGACTGTTTATCTCTTCTTTTCCATGAAACCAGATTCACATAGTCCTCATTGGTCACACACTTGTGTACTGAAGGATACGTCTGGCTCTGGCACTTTGTATGGCTGGCATAATTTCCTGGAGATAGTTATGTACAGCATGCAGGCATAACTCACTTGCAAATCTTACTTCCTGGAATGCAAAGCTACCCCTGCTTGCTGTAGCTAACTAATGCCTTTATCCATTTCTCCAGTGTACTAACTTTAATTGTAAATTCCCCTCCCTAATCCTAAAAAAATCCATCCCCAACACTAATTCTATAAACCTTCCATACTCCTAAAAACCTATCTCCTTAACCTAGTCCTACAATTCCATCCTTAACTTTAAAAAAATGCCACTATTCTACAACTCCATTACTAACTGTAATCCTAAAACCCATCCCTATCTCTATTTCTAAAAATAAATTCTAAAATGCATCCCTAACCCTAAACCTCTGCTCCTAACCCTAATTCTAAATTTGCCTCCCTAACCCTAAATCTCCATCCCTAACTTTAATCCTAATACCCCTCCTTAACTGTAAAACACAATCCCTAACATTAACTCTAAACCCTACTCCCTAACCCTAAAGCTCTGCCCTAAACCTAACTCTAAAAGCCTTCCTTAATCCCAAAACTCCATCCATAATCCTAAAAACACTCCTTATCCCTTAGATTCCAATCCTAACCCTAAAATCCTACCTAAATGTGTAACCCAACCTCCCAAAAAATGTACCTCAGAATATCTGAAAAATGCGAGCTGGATCCACAGAATAAACCAAACAGTAGCAGCAATCCCAAAACGCTAGCTGCTTCCTCTCACAGACAAAACAGCCATAAAGAAGACTAAGCTGTTGATAAAAAATCTTTTAATGAAAAAACAGTTGAGCGCTTTCACTCGGCTAAGCGAGCTTCATCAGAACAATATTATGAATGATGCACAACCATTAAATAGCACATTTGGCGCCAAAATAGCGTCACATATCAATTAGACAAACAATTAAATCAATTAAAAACTTTTACAAAGGAAAATCCTTATATGTAATATTATTTAAAAAATGAATAAAAAGTGCTGAATAAACAAAAACTAAGTGAATATATACATGGACTGGGTGACTTCAAGTACTAACAATCCAATAAAAGTAGGGGCTTAATAGAAAAATAGTCATTAATCCCTGGTGGTGTAAAAGCATCAGTGAAGACTTGCCACCATAGTTCCCTATAGGCCAGAAAGTTCTTGTAATTGCCTCCTCTAGGGTTCCTCTTTACTGACTCCAAAATAGCAAATTTAAACTTATGTTCACTACCATATTCCAAAACATGTCTTGACAAGGCATTTTTGGTGTCTTTCTTTTTTATGCAATAGAGATGTGAATATATTCTCTGTCTAAATTGTCTTTCAGTCTTTCCTATATAATAGGAATGACATACTGAACAAACAGCAATATAGACAAGCATTGTAGACCTACAATTGCCCTTAACTGGATAGATCTTAGTATGATTAATGTTGGTCAAAACTAAACTGCTCGATTCGCAGATAGTCATACATTGATTGCAGGACCCACATTTTGTCGTATTAGACCCTGTATTAGGAACTTCAGTACTATCCCCTTCCAAGATGTTTTTAAGATTTCTGCCCATTTTATATACTATTAAATGTCTAGGACCTACAATATCTGCAATTTCCTGAGTAACAGTTAGAATATGCCAATTTTTGACTAGAATTCCTTTAATAATATGGCTAAATGGTCCAAATTCTAGAACAAAGGCTCTCCTAAAAGTCTTGTTTTCAACTATGTTAGATTGCTCAACAGTAAAGGAACTAATAGCATTGTCTGTCCCTGTGATGGAAGTAGGCACCGAAAGAGTGTTACATTCCGACCCCAACAGGGGCAAATATTTCTTTCCCCACTGCCTAATGACATAAGTAGCTATGTCATCCATCAATACTGCATCATAGCCCCTATCAGCAAAAAGAGTGGAAATGTAACTAATTTCCTTTAACATATCTTCGTACGTAGAAGTCATCCTGATTGCCCTTATGCACTGACCTTTAAAAATATTCCTTTTCATTCTGGTGGGATGGTAACTATTATAGTCCAAGTAAGAATTAGTGAACGTGTTCTTCCTATATACAGTAGATTTAAAACCATTACTATCAACAGCAATAAAAGTGTCTAAGTAAGGTACACCATTAGTACTAGTAGTAGAAGTGAATTTGAGAAATTCACAACTTTGATTCAAATAGTCCATGAATGCTTCAAACGTAATACTGTCTCCATTCCAAAGAATGTATATATCGTCTAAATATCGTGAATAGTAAACGATATTCTGATAGAATGTACAGTTGAAAATAAAATTTACCTCCCAATCAAGCATAACCAAATTGGCAAATATGGGGGCGCAAGCTGCCCCCATTGCCACACCTTTGGTTTGCTTGAAAATTTCCCCCTCATAGTAGACAAAATTGTTCTCCAACACAATACTCATTAATTCAACAAGTAGAGAAATTTTGTCCCAACTGAATTTCGTGTACTTTCTAAGACTCCTGGAGAAGGCTTCAAGACCTTCTTCCATAGGTATGCTACTAAATAAATCTATCACATCTATGGAACTAAATAGAAGGCCCTGGCTGTTCATATTCGTCGGAAACTTCCTTAAAAATTCCCAGGAGTCCTTTACAAGATGGTCAAGTTCAGTATATATGAATTTTAGAGTAGTATCTATGACGACACCTATAGGAAAAGTCTTAGACTTACTACCCAAAATAATCGGGCGAAAAGGGGGGTTAAGGTGGTCCTTATGAACTTTAGGAATACCTATTATGGTGGCTAAGATAGGTGATTCCACCTTCATAAATTCATAAAGCTCTTCAGAAATTCTTTGTTCCAAAAAATATTCCTCTAAATACATATCAATCCTACTATAGGCAATATGGACTTCATTTACAGATGTCACAACATAATTGCCTGAATTATGAAGAATATTCTGAATATTAACCCCATAGGTGGTAGCATCAAAGACCACGATTCCTCCCCCTTTATCAGGTTTCATTATTCTAATACCTTTATCCTGTCTAAGATTGTTTAATGTCAAAACTTCTTCTTCTTCTGTTAAATTGGTATTCACATTGTACTTTGTGTTGTGGACATGTCTATTCAATCTATAAATCTCTGTGGTAACCTTTTTGTCAAATACCGTAACAGTAGGGTTACTGGGTGGAATAAAAGAGCTTTTTTTCCTCAAGACTACGCTGTTACTAGGGTTTTGACTTTCTTTGTTGTTAAACATGATAGATAGATTGAGCTTCCTGATGTACTTCTTAAATTCAAAAATATTGTCCACTACACGAAAACTGGGGGTTGGAATAAATTTTAAGCCTTTAGACAAAAGGCTAAAGTGTGCTTTCTTTAACTTCACACTACTATAGTTAAAGATCTTAAAATTCTTATATTCACTAGTCACTTCATCTAACTTGACTATTTCCTGCTGGTCAATGGGAGACTTCTCATCCACTACCCTCGCACCTGTGTGATAGAAATTCAGTACTTTTTTCTCCATTTTGCTCCTTTTTTCCATCTCCCTTGAAATTGTTGTCTTGGTGTTTGAAAAAAATCCTGCTCTCTTTCATTCACAGGTTCAAGATGTTCAAATTGTTTATCTTGAAAACCTGTATCAGACCTTGATTGACCAATATTCCAGCTATAACTAATCTGCCTTCTGTATTGCTCTTTGTCTCTCTGAATCTTTTTTTGTTTCCATTCAAATGCTTTCTTAGCTCTATCTTCAGCTAGTGTAAATTGCTTGTGATACAACTTCTCCCATTGAGCAAAAGCTAAATCCTGCAAAATACTGCTATTAAGTTCTTCAACATCAATAATACATTTGCATAACTTAATGTCGTTATGCTTAATAAGAAGTTTCATAAATTCCACTCCAAAGGAGTCAAATAAAGAGTTAAATTCAGTTTCAACTTCATGATTCAAATCTATACCCAAAGGGAGTTTAAAAAATCTTAAACCCATTGGGACAATGTTTAAAGACAGACAGTGATTCAAATACGCATTATCAAGTTTTAGGGCATTGATAACATTCAATTTTTTACCGAAAAGGTAAATAGTGTCTCTCAAAGTTCCTTTATTAGCACGACGAGGCCTCAAGGACGTCAGCTGACAATTTGTCGAATCTACAGTCAAATTGAAAAAAGTCCTGTAAAGCTTTATTGTCATTAATTCTATGACTATCAGCACTTTTAGATGAATTATGGACTAAAGTAGGAACAGTACCTTTGGTTTGAGTGTTTTCCCTGATAGTATTTGCATAAGTACGTGCAGCTTGCGTAATATTAGGTCTAGTGCCAATGCGCCTCGCCTCATCAGTGAAATTCCCAAAGGAAAAATCAAAAGTGAAATCAGAAAGCTCCGTTCTGATATTTTCCGTTGAGCATACTGTGCCTGGCAAGTCAATAGCACCGTTAAATGAAGGTACTCGTCCCTGCCCATTAGGGATGTCCGGAGAAGACGTAGAAGGTAACTCCACATTACTCACATCAACAGAATGTCTGCAAGGCTGCTCAACCTTAGATAACCCTTGCGATACAGACAAACCAGTGGCATTGAGCGCCGGAGGCTTGGAAACAGAAATACCAAACTGCGTGTCCTTCCCCACAGCAAGTTTGCCAAACAGCTCCACAATCTTGGCTACTTCCCCACGCAACGATGTAACTTCCGCCCTGAGGCAGGCCAGTTCATTGCTATGAATAGGTGAAGTAACGCCGGCCGGACTGTGAGAGGAATCCATAACAACACCTGAAAAATGCGAGCTGGATCCACAGAATAAACCAAACAGTAGCAGCAATCCCTTACTGCAGCTTACCCAACAGTAATATTTGATATCAATTTAAGAACTCTCTCTGAGAGAGACTGTGCATTTTGTATCTTGTCTTGGATCTACAAAACATCCACTCACTTCAACTTGCACTTGTCTTGTTATAAGTAATTTTCTGGGGCATAGTAACTCTTTTAGATTCAAACAGGAATATAGTAAAGTTTAGCTTAGATGTTTTCTTTATTTATCTGAGACTGTTCTGCAATGCTGTTTTAAATATTTCCTGTGATTTTGAAACTCTGATGTAACTGATTGCTTACTGGGTATTGTCTTGTTCTTTTATTATTTATTATTAAATATATTTAAACCTTTTAATTGTGGCTGGTCTGTTTAGAGATATTTAAGTTTTTACAGTACTTGCATATATATATGGTGACGTTGTACAGGCCACTCATAAATAACATTGCTCTTGGTCAGACTGCCATTTGGATTAATAGTAGCATTACACGGTAAAATTGGTTACCCTTTGCTAAGGGCCTTAAAGTAGCTGATAAGTAGTGGCTGATGGCAGTCGGAACTACCTTATGGTCTGAGCAGAAGAGGGCATAGCTAGTAAACCTGTGCCAGCCTTCCCCAGATGTGTGTGTGTGTGTGTGTTTGTATATAAATCAGACCTCAAAATGTACATGTGTATCAGCTACTTGGGCAGGGACACAAAGCAGTGGTTGGAGAGAGAGTGTGCTGGAGGTTTTTGGCTTGGCCACTCAGCTGAGATCTCAACCCTATAGCTGTGCCAGTACGGAGTCTTATTGGGGATCTGGAGAAAGAGGGAGAACCCAGCCCCAGACTGACTGTGGTCTCTGTGTGCTCTTAAGGGAAATTGCACTTTACTGTGTGTGTACTTGTCATCCTCCCAGTGTGTACATCCCCCACTGTAGCCAGTGGTGAGGATTGAGGCTCCTTGATTACTGGGCCATTGCTGGGGTGTCACATATTAGTTAGATGGCAGAGGTGGGATATCCACATCACAGATTAATTGGCTTGTAGTGGTGGAATATCCACATATTAGTATCTGTAGAACAATATTAAATGAGCACTGTTCTACCTTCTGCTTTTTCCATTAAACCATGCTAAGGCAAACTTTATCACACTTTTGTTGCTCCAGGAAATTTTTAACAAATCTGCTTCCACTCAGACACTGGCAAACTTGTATCTTTTCTGCTTGCTGCCTGCTGTTTCAGTATTTAGAGTGTACCATTCTCAGGTTGATTAGATGGACAGAAAAATAACTTATTTTGCACATTTGAACACAAACACTGGATATAGTTCAACTGTAACTTATTGCTGTTCAGACAGACTCCATTTCAAGTCCTATAACTGACTGTTTATCTCTTCTTTTCCATGAAACCAGATTCACATAGTCCTCATTGGTCACACACTTGTGTACTGAAGGATACGTCTGGCTCTGGCACTTTGTATGGCTGGCATAATTTCCTGGAGATAGTTATGTACAGCATGCAGGCATAACTCACTTGCAAATCTTACTTCCTGGAATGCAAAGCTACCCCTGCTTGCTGTAGCTAACTAATGCCTTTATCCATTTCTCCAGTGTACTAACTTTAATTGTAAATTCCCCTCCCTAATCCTAAAAAATTCCATCCCCAACACTAATTCTATAAACCTTCCATACTCCTGAAAACCTATCTCCTTAACCTAGTCCTACAATTCCATCCTTAACTTTAAAAAAATGCCACTATTCTACAACTCCATTACTAACTGTAATCCTAAAACCCATCCCTATCCCTATTTCTAAAAATAAATTCTAAAATGCATCCCTAACCCTAAACCTCTGCTCCTAACCCTAATTCTAAATTTGCCTCCCTAACCCTAAATCTCCATCCCTAACTTTAATCCTAATACCCCTCCTTAACTGTAAAACACAATCCCTAACATTAACCCTAAACCCTACTCCCTAACCCTAAAGCTCTGCCCTAAACCTAACTCTAAAAGCCTTCCTTAATCCCAAAACTCCATCCCTAATCCTAAAAACACTCCTTATCCCTTAGATTCCAATCCTAACCCTAAAATCCTACCTAAATGTGTAACCCAACCTCCCAAAAAATGTACCTCAGAATATAGTAAAGTGAATCGTCCACCTGCAACACACCTGTATTTCCCATTTTACCTCAGAAATGTGGCGCACACTGTCATCTTCTTCATGGCATAACTATAGCTCATGGTCATGTTACCTAATCACAGCCCCTGGCTGCACTCTATAGGTAACCATTGCCGCATTGCCGTATTTCCCTCTACACACAGTCCATCCTGCAACATCAACCTGCCCCCCCCCCCTCAAAAAAAATTCTATACCTTACTTTATTTCGGTTCTTCAGAGCATCATTGTTCAAAAACCTAGTCTCAACAGAAGCCATTATTGCCACTGAGAAATATCACCAGTACAGGTGCCTGGTAAAACTGAAAAACATACTGATTATCACAGAACAGGCTAAGTTTACTAGAATTTCTTTTTTTTTATTCGGAGTCATTAATTTTAAAAATGCTGTATGTATTATGTTCTTATGGTGGTATTGTTTTATTATCTCTCTTAACTCCTAACTCGAACGTCACTTTGCCTTTAACTGTCCATTCTATGTGCATATGTTTTTCAATAGTCCTTAACATTTTTGGGAGTGGCATGGTGGTGTAGTTGTCCAATGTTTGTTGGCGCTTGGACTATTGATGTTAGTTTTTATGTCTCCCTGCTCTGTTCTTGTATTATTCTTCATAAGGGAAAATATTTAAAAACAGATCACTTATATCTATTTAGAACTTATTCAAAAATGACTCAGGGAGACTGGTGGTTAGGCATGGGATTTATGGTAAGGAGCATGGATGCCAGAATATGATTTACTACCACATTACACTTTCTGTTACATATAAAAAGTGTGTTTACTAATTGGACCGTCCCTAGTAGAGCTTTTTTCTTAGTTTATCCTAGTATATATATATATATATATATATATATATATATATATATATATATATATATATACACACGTTTTGAATCTAAATTATGATGATTAGTGTGGATTCCTGGAATGTAAATGGCCTTCAAGAAATCAATAAAAAGAAACTAGTTATGCACCTGATTTTGCAGGATAAATCTAACATCGTCTTTCTACAGGAGACCCATATGACAAATGTCCAATGGGATAATATTAAAAAAAGAAATTGGATTAAACTTATGATATCAGCAGGGAATAGTCTTGTATCAAAAGGCACTGTAATAATTTTAAAAAATCCTTTCCTGGTGAAGTGCTAAATACTAAATTTGACCCAAATGGTAGATGGTGTTTATTTTCCTGCTTGTACCCTCAGGTAAAATCCCCTTTACTTTTCTTAAACGTATATAGCCCATGTACAAACCAGCACTTATTCATCTATGAAATACATAATCTACTACTTCAATTTCCTAATCACCTTTTCATTAATGGTGGTGACTGGAATGTACTCATAGACCCCCTGAATGATAGTTCAAATAAAAACAGGAAACAGCCCTTGCAAGTGACTGCATCTATTCAGGATTTGATAAATAGCTTCAACCTAGTTGACCCTTTTTTAATATTTGACCATGACAGAGAGCTAAATAAGTTCATGTTTTATTCGGCTTCGCACAAAGTCTGGTCCAGAATTGATTATTTTTTGGTCTCTGATATCTTTTCAAACAAAATTATAAACTTTGCCCTTGAGGCTAGATCTATATCCGACCACTCAAATGTCTCACTTTGTATTAATCCCACTCACCACCTGAATCGTGACGGTAGTAGTCCCACATGGCCACTAAACAGTAACATTCTTAAAAAAGATGTTCTGCAAGAAATTAATGATTATCTGAAACAATTTGATGCAGAATCTTGTTTATCCACCATCCTCTTAGATATCCAATGGGCTATGGCCAAAGCGGTCATCAGAGAAATACTCATACAAAAATCATCTTATTATAAAAAAAAAGAGAAATTGTACATCAATAACCTCAACAATGAACAAAAGATGACTCATGCACAACTACAAAAGGATTTTTCTCCTGAAATGAAAAAGAAACTACATGAGATACAAAAAAATGTACTCCTTTCACTTACAAAATCAATCCTTGGTAGAACTCAAACTCCTTCACAGATATTTGGAATGGGCTCAAACCCCCACCAGAACACTAGCTAGAATCATAAACATCAAAGAGGGACCAAACTGTATTAATTGTTAACTCTTTTGTAAATATTTTCACTGAAAACTATAATCCCAAAAAAACAGACCCCAAATGAAATGCACAAAAAATTCCTAAATGAGCTATCTGTTCCAAAATTATCCTCTGTGCAAAACACCCTTCTAAACAGCCCCATAACACTGAATGAAATAATGCTAGCTATATAAAAAACTTAAACCAAATAAGGTGCCAGGTCCTGATGGTTTTACAGGAGAATTTTATAAAATTTTTAGTCATTACCTTTCTGAAACTCTCCTTGCCATGTATAATTATATAATCTCTAAAGGGATTGGATTACTGATAAGTATATGAACAATTCGAAAACAATATTCATCCCAAAACCGAACTCTGATAAGTCCAACCCTCTCTGCTATAGGCCCATTGCCCTTATTAACATTGACATCAAAATCTTATCTACCATTTTCGCTAATAGAATTCAGAAAGTTATAGCTACAGTCATTTCTTCTGAACAGTTGGGATTTATGAAACGGAGGCAGCTGTGTGACAATACTCTTACCTTAAACACATTAATGTTGTTTCTAAAAAGTGATAACCACCCGTGCTATGCACTCATGTTAGATGCTACCAAAGCCTTTGGTAACGTTGATCTAAACTTCCTTTACCTAGCCATGAAATTCTTTAACTTTCCCAATCTTATCAACACTATTAAGATGATTTATAACAATGCCTCTACTTCCCTGTATATAAATCAAACTTTATCACGCCCTATTAAAATTACTAATGGCACTAGGCAGGGCTGCCCACTCTCACCTTATCTTTTCAATTTATATCTCGAACCTTGCCTTCTCTGGGTTAAACAAAAGACTTATCATGATATCCCAAAAGTCTTTAACATTGATATAAATTATTCTGCATTTGCAGATGACCTAAACATCTATTTTGAGCTTCCCAACACCGATCTTCATAAAATCCAAAATTCTATTAATCTTTTTGCTGAGGCTGCTAATTATAAATTAAACCCTGCAAAACCATCTATTTTTCCATTAAACCCTGCAAACCATTTAGAATATTACTTCCCCCTGTCTGACATTCCTCTCAAATATACACTCAAATACCTAGGAATAAATTTCACACACCCTTACCAAGAACTAATAAAAGCAAACCTATATAGAGTCTAGGATCAGATAAATAATGATCTAACTAGATGGAAAACATCAATCTTTCTTTGCTATCAAAATCCGCTATCATTAAAATGAATATTTTGCCTAGAATCCTTTTTCATCTTAACTCCATCTTTTTAAAGGTTCCAAAAATTTTTTTCAAAAAAAATGGAAACCACAATCTCAAAGTTTTTATGGTTTCCTAAATCAACCAGAATATCATGCAGGACACTAATTACCCCAAAGACCAAAGGTGGTTTAAGTCTCCCAGACTTTAATCTATATTACCACATCATTAATGCTAGCCATCTAATTCAAATAGCCTGCTATGATCCCTCTGCTGAATCTTGGTACCCAACCTGGATCAAAGTCTGGTGCAACTATATATATATTCATTAACATTCAATCCATATGCTGTCCCTTTTCTCGCACCTGATGGTGACTACAAGTTCAAGATCTTGCCTACACTAAAGAACAAAATTTGCATCTTTTAAACTCTGATCACCTCCTTAAATTTACACAATAATGTTCCCATTCTCCAACCTATTCGCCTAAACCCTAACTTAAAAATCAATAATAAAATGATCGATCTAACAAACTTCCCTATTATTAAGAAAGCCATAGTTTGGCACTTTTATAACTCTAAAAATGTTGCCGAGGTCAAAGCCTTATTTGGTGCTCCTAACAAATATGATCCTATCTTAAGACAAATTAGCTCACTTATAAAACAAAAATTTTCTTGCTATAGAGTGAAGGAGCAAGACGATACAGTATCACAATCTATCATTAAATCACTTTCCCTATGAAACAAAATGATTTTGAATACCTATAAACTTGTGTCAGGCATTAAATATAATCATTCACTTTTATTTTCCAAATATTGGGACGGCATACAAGGTGAAATCTCTACAGAGTCTAAGTGTGAAGCAATCAATAATACCCTGAATCTAACCCCCTTCAAAAACCTAATTTGCACTCAACTTATGATAAACAAAAATTCCTACTATACCCGAGAAGTCTTACTGAAATTTGGATACAATAAAAGCCTAACCTGTCCGTTCTGTTCCCTTCCACATATAGATATACTTCACATCTTTTGGAGCTGTAAGAATATTTACAAACTTTGGTGTTCTCTCAGAACTCAGTTGGAAAAAATGGGATATGAAAAAAACACATTTTCTTGGCAAACCATGATTCTAAATATACTTCCTAAATCTCTTAAGGGTATCCATTGCCACATCTGTGTTATTCGTCTCAAATATTATATAGCCAAGAATTGGGTCAATCCCTCAGCAATAGCTTGGGAAAACTTTACATCAATGGCAATCAAATATATATCTGCAAATAAGTTATGCAATAATAACCAAAAGAAAAAAGAATATTTTCAGAATTACTGGTGTAGCCTTTTTGACCTAATCCAAACTAAATAATATTTCAAAATGTGGGTCACTAACGCTACATTCCAGGAAATCATCCATCTGTATCATATCTGGCCCTATAATCATTAGACATTGTTATCATCACACTGTAACTTTTGATTTTACAAAGTATTTTGTTATATTATTTTGTTATCCTCTGGCATCCATGGTGTACATATGTTGTAAATATGGTATAAATAGTTGTACATGGTGTAAATAGTTGGTCTATATGGATATACCCTCCTTACCGCTTTTCTTTCTTCTTAAGACAGTCATATACTCCTCCTTCCAAGCCATTTTCCATTTGTTTCTCTAGACTTTGACTGTAATAGGTTATTGGGGGACTTTACTGCTTATATTATTCTCTAAGATGTAAGTTTTCCTGTAAGATAACTGCTGTTTTATAAATGCATAGTTTTTGTACTAACTACTATTCTTGTAATGACTTACAGTTTTTCCTTTGTATGTTTGAAAAATTTGTAAAATTCAATAAAAATATATTTGAAAAAAAAAACAGGCTTATTTAGTTATCAAAAGAAATGAACAGACCATTCAGGAAAAAACTACTATTGCATTTTCTGCTACTATAAGTACAGAATCTTTACACAAAATGCAACATATAAATAATAAAGTAAAGGCAGCACATGACTAAACATTTTTACAATGCATAAAATGCATTCAGGATAAGATTTAATTCCCTCAGCTCTTTACCAGATTTGCAGAAGCTCTGGAGTGCTAACTCAAAGTTAAACCGCTACTTTTTTAACCTCTACATTTTATGATATTATCATAACTAGCACTTTAAACTATTTGTTTTACTTACCAGTTAGTGAATACCCTGGCTGGATAGCTGGATTAACTAGCTAGTCGGTGATACTATGGATTGGGGATAGGGATATCTATGTTCTTCATACACTGTTACCTGACTGGCTCCTTCTCCATTCGCATTTTTGTATGTGACTAGTGTTGCAAAAAAAAAAAAAATTCTCTAACTCAATAAATCATGGCTGAAAACTGGAATGTCAAATCTTTACAGCTGAGAGAAGTACTGTTGTGTACCATTTTGGTATTTCAGAAGGTGCTTCTTTTGTTTTTTTATTTAGTCGGTAGTTCCATTGGCACAGCAGCATCAAAAAAGTGGGAGGGGTATGCTTCTGCCCCATAGCCCATATCCACCACTGCCAACATTTTTCTCATCCGTACTTGGCCTGAATGTAATAACATTCACCTGATAAATTCATCCCCAAATTTCATTGATACCAGTATCAATTACACTATTAATACTCCATTTCTGACTGATTAACTTACCACAGCCAGCAACAATTGAGGTAACATATAGTATAAAATAAGCCAACAATTAACAAGCTAGCCACTTCTGGAGATGTAGAAGGTTCATAGGTTCATAGGTGTGTACAAGCCTAACCCAAAAAAATTGCCCAGGCACTGTGCCACCCAATGTTAGTTCACAGTGCCCCTATCCAGTAGGGCAACTTGAGTGATCCCTGGGGTGAACTTTCTGGTACCCATCCACTCGTCAAAATTTCTCTTGAAGAGGGCCAACAAGGTACACTGCTTGACATGAATGGGAAGCTTATTCCAGGATATGGGCAGTCTTTGGGAGATGAACCTGTCCCTCCAGCACGATCTGTTAATTGTGGTAATGAGGTTGTGATCTCTGGAGTGTGTGGCATGGGGGGATTGGGATTTCTTTAGGTGTAGCATTTCAAGTAGGGCTGGGTCAGATGTGGCTTTGTAAGTCAAGCAGAGATCACCTCTAAGTAGAAGATAAGAGACTGAGAACAGCTGAAGTTTCTTGAGTCTGTTCATGTAGGACATGTGTTTAAGGCCTAGGATCCTTTTTGTGAGGTACTTTTGTGGCCTCTCCAACTGTTGTAGGTGTCTGGTCAGGTACATGCCAAATGGGGTGCTATATTCAATGACTGGTCCAATGAGGGATGAGTAGAGAAGGATGATGACAGCTTTCTTCCTGGATGCAAAACCTTTGGTTATAAGATGTGCCACATAGAAGGACTTTCTCACCACAGTGACAATATGGTAATCGAAGGGTAGGTGGCTGCTGACCTGGGTGCCCAGATCTCTTATGGCCCCTTCAGTGTTCAGTGGTCTCCCATCAATGTGGTAATTTGTGGGAAATTAATTTTTTTCAAAGGGGATGATAACACATTTTTTGGTGTTAAGCTTCAGGCCATGGTTCCAACACCAGTCATTGGTCACAGAGTGGCCCTTTTGTAAGTCTGCATCATTTGAGGAGTTGATAATGACTCCTAGCTTGCAATCATCAGCAAACTTGGTCAGCCAGAGTCCGTCTGTGTTGGCCTGGACTTCTGAGAAGTAGATGCCAAACAGGAGAGGGTGCAGGACCGAGCCCTGTGGGACTCCACTCGTGACTGGTTGACAGTCTGACTTGGAATCTGCAACTTTCACTCTGTGGGTCCTGTCTGTGAGCCAATTTGCAACTCATCTAGTGATGTAAGGATTGATGCCTAGTTTGGTGAGTTTATCAATGATACCTGAGTGGGAAATGGTATGAAAGCCCTTGGCCAGGTCAAGATAGGCTGAATGCACTGCCTTATCCTCATCCACAGCCTTGGTGACTGCCTCGAATAAGTCCACCAGGTTCAGCAGGCAATGCACTGCCTTACCCTCATCCGCAGCCTTGGTAACTGCCTCGAATAAGTCAACCAGATTCAGCAGGCAGGATCTCCCCTTGACAAAGCCAAACTGTGTGTGATCAAGAGTTTGGAGATTGCCTATATCTTTGTTAAGCAGGTCCATGATGATGCACAGCATAGCTTTGCATGCCAGAGTCATCAGGCTAATGGGGCAATAGTTCCCAGGGTCTGTAGTTGCTCTCCCTTTATGGAGTGGGATGACTATAGCAGTGCGGCATTCATTATGGACATAGCCTGAGGTAAGGCTGTGATTGAACAGGGCACACAGATGTGGTGCCAGTTCATATTGTAGCCCATGTAGAATGCAGCCAGGGATATTATCACGTCCCATGGACACTATATTCTTGGCTTTGGACAATACAGCTTTTACCTGTGCCACAGAAATGGTGGGTACCAGGCTTTCTTCTGGTATTGTGATAGGGGCCCTTGTGGGGGGAGAGAGGGGTAAAGTTGACACTGAATCTGTCGGCCAGTATGTTGGCTATATCTGTTGGCTCAGTATAGGAGCTACCATTGTGCAATAACTCATTGCAAATCTGGGTGTTGCCTTGGAGGTTTTTGATATAACTATAGAAGGCTTTGTGGTTGTTTTTTGTGTCAGATGCAATTCTGCCTTCATAGCTGGCTTTAGAGGATTTGATAAGAAATCTCAGCTTTTTGCTGAGACTGGTAAGGGAGGTTTTCCAGTCTGGTGACTTCGTTTTTTTTCTGCAACATTTTTTCTTTCTGCTGTAGTGTTTATTGATGGCTGGGGACCACCAGATTGGCTTCTTTTTTTGGAGGAGAGTGTCTTAGTTCTATTTGGTATGGCAAGGTCCATGCATTTGTGTATGTGCTCGTACAGTGCATTGGTGTATGATTTGGCAGTCATGCAGCTGTTTTCCATTGGCATGGGTGCTGAGAAGTTAGCCACCTCCGTTTTTAGGAGCCTAAAGTCGGCTTTAGAGAAGTTTTTCAGGGTGGGCACCTTAGCGGGGGTTGTAGGTGAGATGGAGATTTCCATTTTGATCAGTTTGTGGTCGGATTTAACCAAGGAGGAACTGACTATGTTGGTGATAACCAGGTTGAGGATGTTGCTTCCTCTAGTGGGAATCAGAATGAGCTGGTCCAGGGCATTGGAACTAATAAATTCCAGAAAGCGTTGGGCCTGTACATTGGTACTTGAATAGTTTTCCCCATTGATGCAAGGGTAGTTGAATACACCCAGTATGAGAGTATTGGGTTGGATCTTGATAGATTCCAGGGTGCTTATGAACTTGGAGTGAGAGTCTAGGGACATGTGTAGGGTTCTGTAGCAGGCTATGATTTGTATTACCGTTTTACCCAGTGTTAGTTGCACCTGAAATATCTCAGATGCATTATGCTAGGTTACAAGTCTAGAGGTGTGCGTATCCTTTAAGAATATGAAGACACCACCACCTTTGGAGTTTCTGGCCATATTCTGGGGCCAAAAGGTATGGAATGAGTTGTAGCCTGGGAGCGCAGGCATGCTTTCTGCCTCTTTAAACCAGGTCTCTGTCACAGTACAAATGTCAACATTCTCCATTTTCAGGAGAGCTTCGAGCGAGTGCATCTTGAAATTTAGACTTCTAACATTGAGCAGCATGACCCTCAGATTGCATTTGTTTGTAGCTGTTACGATGGAATGTTAGTGTTTGGAACACTGCCTAAAAAAGGCACTATAGGTGTGGCAAGAGCCTTAGCCAGTACCCGGAATTCCAGGGGTGACAGATGCAGACTGTCTCTGGCAAAGCATTTTTGGTCTGTCAATCATGTCATCCCAGGCAGACAGATACTGGATCCCCTTAGAATGACACCAGAAACTTAGCCAATTGTTGAAGTCAATCATTTTCTGCTTGTACTGGGTATCATTCTGGGTGATGGTAGAATACTGCTCAGGGCTAGGGTCATACCTGCCTGGGCCACATCATCCGAGAGTTCCATCACATCTCTTTTCATGTAGTCCAGGGAGGTATGTCCCAGGTCATTCACACCCACATGGACAATGACTGAGTCATTTTTGTACTTGTTGTGGAGTGATCTGAGTGCATGTGTTATGTGATGGATCTTGGCATCTGATAGACAATTGACTGTCACCTTCCCCTTGTTCAACCTAGTGAGTGGGACATCAGTGTGCCTCATAATTGAGTCTCCTATGATTAGTACATTGGGCAAAGTGTTTTGCCTTAAGGGCTTAGGTTGAGTGGCACACTATGGTGGTGAGCTATGTGTTGTGGGGTTGGTGTTGTGTTGTTGTGGTCGAGTGCATTTCTGTCTCAGGGATCTCTGTTGTTTGGGTAAATCTTTATTGAGAGCCTCTGCAAAGGTTAGTGTATGGTTTGTGTTTCTATGTGTGGGTTGTGATGGTTGATGTTTTGGAGGGCTATGTGTTCTATGTAGTGAGTTGCAGGTGTTGACCTTCTCCTCTTGACCAGCTAGTCCGGTCTTGGCTGGAGTGTGCATTGCTTCCAGTTTGGTGATATAAGTGCATCTCTCACATGTATGAGTGTTGGGAAGTAAGAGGAAAGGGTTGTCTGTGTACATTAGACAGCTGCCAGACTGTCTCAGAATGCCCAAGTTGCACTAAGTTAGCAGGAGAAAGCACAGGAATTTTCCCTGACTATGGCCCAGGTAGGCCAAAATCAATTAATGCGACAGGTGCTTGATGGAGCTGGCAGGAGAGGATAGATGTGGCTATCCTCAGGGGAGGAGGTGACCTGGAGTGTCCAGGGCTATACCACACTCCCTTAGAGTAGGAGCAGCACTACAGAAGGGGTGGCCATAGCAGAATTAATGGAATCAGTGTATCCAGAAGAGATTACAGGAATCAGTGTCCACTGAAGAATTAATGGACTCAGAGATCTTAACAACATTAACAAATCACCGGGGGAAATCAAAAGGATTAACAAAGTTAAGAAGTCCATGAAGAATTAATAAATTCAGACTGTTAGGATTATCTGAAATTGGAGGCCTTAGCCAGATTAACAGAGTCAAGTGATCACAGGAGAATATGGTTAAAGCACTCAAGGTAGGAAAAAGGAAGCCAGAAGGTCTTAACAAAATTCATATAATCCAGAGGTGTAATAATATAAGGAAAACTACAGAACCCCACAAGATTAGAAGAATATATGAGGTACTGAGCAGCAGTAGGGTTACAGGAAGTAAAGGTGATAGGGATGCCCCCTTCATCGCATTTAAGATATTCAGGGGCATACATTTAAATTAACTTTCATAGAAATAACGTCCTCCCTGCAGTGGTCATAGAGTTTGGGAAACAGAGTCTGGGAAACCCAGCCAGTTTAAAAAAGTTGTTACAGAAAATGTATTGAAGTCATAAAGCACATTTCCTCAGAATTACTCTCATAATAAAGTTTGTCCCATGAACTGTAGCAGGTTTTAAGGTTTGCAAGTCAGCAGTATTTTCACCAAGCTTTCTAATTTTTAAGGAAAATGTATTTGTACAGAAAGCGGGGAACAAGAAAACTAACTCACAGTAATGCAGTAATCATTTACACCGGCTTATTCCAAAACTTGATCAGTGAAAAATAAACATTACCTACAGCTACAATGTATAATAAAAACAGAGGTAACTCCATTAGTCCCTCTTTGACGCAAGCTAGGGAACTCCATACAGCTCCTATTAATTTCAGATTTTATGGCTATCTTCCACATGACAGCTCTCCTTCACTTGTAGTCTCCTTGAAACTCATCTTCTGTATTGTCGCTAAGAGGTCAATAATCTGCTTACTGCAGAGGTAATAGCCATGGCATCCTTCCAGAGGCAGCTGTTCTCAATTGTCTTATGGTGCCTCCTTTTGCTTTATCTGCCTGCTTCAGATTTAATAGTGATTCTATCTGATGTACCAGTATCAATACAAAAAGACATACATCTTCTATCTCAGCAGTCGCTATGCCACATAAACTCCCTCAGAACTGAGACTCTTCTTCTATCAGCATCATTTGGGACATAAGCCTAAGACAGCCCATTTGTACTGAAGTGACTGTAGCCTGGATAATGCCAGATTCTAAAGCTAGAAAGTTGGAGGGTCAAAACCCATCTGAGTAATATAGGGTTGCAATTGAACTGATGATAGAGATATTGTAGGTGGGCATGATCAGTTACTTACCCAAATTCCCAAACCAACTCTTATTTTAGAGACTTGAGGGTCTATTTCTTGCAAGATATTTTCTCTGTATAGCTGAATAACAGTACTTACCCAAAATAAGCACAAAATAAACTAAAAAAACAAGGTACCATGGTGGAATTACAAAATAAATAGTTTGTATAACAAAAGGAAGAAAATCATGGCCAAAAAAATGAAATGCAATGCCCAGCAAGGTAAGAACTCCTTCATTAAGCTAAATAAGAAACTCAGGGGACTAATTAAGTCTGCCAAAGTCAAATTTGACATAAAAGTAGCCTCCCACTCTAAGGACAATCAAAAGGCATTCTTCAACTATATCTGCAACCTGAAAAGCAATAATGTGTTAAACTAATAGCAAATTGAACCACTCTTACTGAGCCAGAGGATATAGCAAATCTACTGGCTGATAAATTCAGCTTCAATTTTATCCTGCTTTCTCCCCCAGACACCTCTCAAGAAATAATTGTAACCTTTACTCTCCCAACTATTACTAGGAAACAGGTCCTCAATGCACTTTCCAAGGTCCCAAAGACTGTTTCAATGGGCCTAGATAATATCTTAAGATGCATCCTTATTAACATGAAAAATTACCTATCAGTCCCACTACAATCACTATTTAACCATGGCCTCTAAACAGGCTTAATGCAGAATGAATGGTGGACTACAACTCTTATCTCTCTAAACAAAGGTGGACCATCCATGAACCCATGAAACTACTGACCCATAAGCCTGACTAGTCTCATATGTAAAGGCATGGAAATAATTATTGTGAATATGATAAATAATGACATAGGAAACCTTCAGACACTGGATCCAACCCAGTCTGGTTTCATCAAGGGCAGGTAATGCTTACTCAGCCTGACAGATTTCTTTGAGAAGGTCACCAAGGCATACCACCTACCTCAACCTAGTCAAAATGTTTGACACTATACCCCCCCCCTTAGGCACTGTAAGCAAGCTCATGAAATTAGGTATAAAACCCTAGCCAGTTGGCTCACAGGACCCACAGAAGTTGGATTAGGGAGTCTACCTCCACAAAAAGGCCAGTTGCTGGCAGAGCCCCTCAGGGCTCAGTGTTGGGATTGCTCCTTTTTGGCATCTACTTCTCTGAAGTCAAGGTTACTTCAAAGGCCTTTGGCTGACCAAGTGTACAGATTATTGCAAACTAAGTGCAGTCATAGAATTCCCAAAGGCCCACATACCATCCAAGAGGGCTTGAGACAGACTAATAACTGATGTCAGAGCCACGGTATAAAACTCAAAGGCAAAAAATGTATAATAGTATCTTTGAGAAAGACGGCCAGTCCTGGAAAGTACTTTCTTAGCTCAGAATAAGAATAGGAAGTGAATTCTTCTGTTCTTTTGCTGTTTTTTCCCACTCTTGCTATATTCTCTCTCTTGGCTTTACACATTATATTGTCTTCCTACTTGCCTTCTTGAAATTCTATATTTTCGCCAGGTCAGCATTTACTTTCTTCAGTGTTCTGATGGGAAGTGGAGGCTGTGGCCCCTTCTACTAGTACAGGTGCAAGTTTTTCACCTTCAGCTAGCTCATTCTCTATACAACGTAATTCACAGCCAAGAAAACCTTAAAGTCTTGCTTCTGTTTCTGACTCATTCTCTTCTTTGGTGTAGCAAAGAGAAGCTTAAGATTCTGCTGAGGTTCCCTTCTCCCTTTGTCATTATTATGAGATCCATCTACCTTCTCCTTAGTTTCTACACCTACTCCCATACTGTATTATTAACTATGGGCCCTTCCCTGCCAGTCTCCACACTGATTTCTTTTATCAGTTTATCTGCTGGAGCCTCTTGCTGATACTCAGGGGCAGATTTATTTAACCTTTCCAACCAGAGCCAAATCTTAGTTCATTTTGTGTCTTCCACATCAACCCCCTTTTCATTACTGGAGCTATGTATTTCTGGCAATATACCCAGATGTATTCTGCACATATCTTCCATAGCACATTATATTTGGGGAAAACCTAGGCCAATTACCACATCATGAGCTAAGGTTGGCAATAGAGATATTGGGTGCAACACTTGCCTATAAGGGTTTAAATTGTTAGCTGTGCTACAGAATACAGCATTTGTTTCCATGCACACAAATTACTTCAATATTCTGTTTGCTAGACATTTTATGCTTGCAAATATACTGTAATCTTACTAAAGTAATCATGCTCCATGAATCCAAACACTATTGCATTTCCTTCCATCACAATAGTACACTTAACAACTTTAGAAACAATACAGTAGCAAAAATCCAACTTTACAATTATAGCAGTTAAAAATTCAACATTATACAATTATTAATATTTGAAAATGTGCACGCTGATTGGCCAGCCCAACCAGCGTGCCCATTGTAAATCCCACAATATACCAACGGAAAAAGGTCCGGTTGCCTGGACTTTTTTCCGTTGGTATAAACTGCCCCAAAACCTTTTTTTTTTTGTTACAATAAAAAAAAAAGAGGAAACGGAGCAACGGAGACTTTCTTTTCTCCATTGCTTCCGTTTCAAAGCATTGATGTACTGGGTATGCATGGGAATGCAAGCCCCATACGCATGCACAGTACATCAAAATGCAGAAGCAGTATACCACAACCGGCGGAAGAACAGTAATCCACCATTATACAAAGGCATTATTTAAGAAAAAAGTAAGGATTTTTTTTCTTAAATAATATCATTGTATAATAGCAATAACCGACTCTGTGGTTGTGGTATATTGAAGATTTACCCATGGTTGCCTTTGTTAAATACCTCGGGCTTCGCCCTTGTGATTAAACCACACCAACTGTGGGTAAATCTTCAATATACCACACCACGTCGTCGGGTATTGCTTAAATAACACATTGTTAGGCATGTATTCAGGTACACCTTATAAACTAGCATTAAGAGAGAAATTGTGGGCTGTTATTGACGGTACAGTACTTTGTTATACACCTTTTTCTATAACATTTAAAACATACTTGGTCCGATGTTAATAGTTTGTTTTTCCTCTTGTCAAGCAAAGAATAATTCTTAGGTAAATGCTTAGTACTAGCCCTTGGTACATGCAGTGCAACCCTGGTTTGGGGTTTGCAATTTCAGTTAATATTATTTGTTCTACTAAAACAACTAGCTGATCAGAAGACAAAGGTTCACTCTCAGATGCCATTTTATTTAAGCTGTAACTGTCTACCCTTTTAACTTTATGCACAGCTAACAGTTTTATAATTTTACTTACATTATTTATATGAGGTTCCAGCCACAATTTCAAAATATACTTAATATCAGCCAGTTGCCTTACCAGTCAGTCCAGACAGAATGTTGAGTTGTAAAATTTAAGCATCTGTGCTTTGGGGGAATCCCCAGCTTTAGATGGAATATCTTTTTATTTAGTCTCTGGTATTTGTGTGCATCTGCATTTTAAAGGTCTATGTAGTCGTTGTTCAAAATAGTATCCAGAACAACTCATCTCGAGGCCAGTTCTCTCTAGATTTATATCTTTCCGACACTGTCAAGTAGGATTCCACATCATCCTCTGAACTGAGTCTCTTCAGAGGTGTATCAGTTTAGGGATTCCAGGAAGGTGGATGGGTTTCTTAATATGATGGCTCTCAGCTGGTAGAGGTTGAACAGGTGTTGGTCAGTGGATGCATTTCTTTCTTGAAGAGCAGTAGTAGAGTTTACTAAAACGTCCTCTCCATCATTCTCTATAAACAGAGGGGTCATGAATCTGCTTAATAAAGAGGCAATAGCAATGATATCCTCCCCTAAGGCAGCTACTTCTAACTAGTTATCCTGGGAAGCCTACCTCTGATCTGCTTGCCTGCTTCAAATTTAAAATCATCCCTACCTGATTATAAACAGCACTAACAAAAGCTGTGTTTTTTCCTAGGCTCAGCAATTACTCTACCACAGTATGAACACTCTGGATTTATTTTTCAGTATTGTTAGAGGAGTATTTGAATTTTAAAGGGATAGTAATAGTAGAAGCCTTTGAGAATGTTTATCCCACTGCATCGTTATTATCCATCTGTTTTGTTAGCTACACAAGAGTGCTGCACAAGCTTTTGTTGCATTGACTCATTTTATCAAATTTCAGAGTAAGATAAAATGGTTAAGTTTGGGTATCCCTGTTGAGCAGGGGTGGGGGGTCTCAGTCATCACTGATGTCACTGCTGCTTAACAATGGCTGTGGTGGTAGTTGAGTACACTACAGAGTACAATGGAACGAGGCTGTATCTGATGCACTTCATTGGTTCCTCCCAAATCCACACAAGAAATTCCTTCTATGGTGACCAATTGTACCCTAGTAGGTTGAAATAAGTTGGAGATAGGAAGCCTCCCTATCTGTGCTCAGTACCCACGAAATCCACTGTTATAAGCATGCTGATAGACAAGGCTTGCAGCCCATTGGCCCTATCTAGTGTACTGAATTCTAAGTCATGCTTTATGAGTATTCTGGCTAACTTGTTACAAAATTCTGACCTTGCATTTACCACAAAGACTTTTTACATGATAACTTCAGACTACATTTAGTGGATCAAGAAAAATAATAGAGCAACAATGAGTTGATGAAGTCCTGCCCATTATTTTCTGAGTATTTTTTATTATATTACATTTAGTAGCTGCCATCCTTCCTGAAGTCTCTATAATTCAGTGCCCTAGACTCCCTAACAACAGAGGGGATCTGGTTTCTTGGTCTGGCTACTAACTGATGCATTTTATCTTAGAAATCTCCTTGGGCCATTCACCTCAGTCAAGCAGTCTTGAACTGGTCAGTTTCATACATTTAGGTAAAGTGATAAGCAGTGACCTTCCTTCTGTAATTGGACAGTTCTCTATGGACCACAGTGCATGTGGTCCTTGGAACTTGCAGTAGACTAGAACAAGGGCAATGTTGATGGCCTTGACTAAATTGTCCCATATCACCTGTGCTCTTATTGTTTTAGAATCCAAGGGAAAAAAATTGCTGTTCCAAAAAAAAAAATAAAATAAAACAGTAAAACATTACATAATGTGGGGGGGTTCACCCCCCACCCCCCTACTTAAGTATACCATCTCTGAGATTGCACTACAGTGCCAAAAATGACAAGGTAGCGCAAGCAGCCAAGCAAATTCTTTCCCAGGGAAAGAATTTGCTGAAAAGCCTCTTCGCTATTTTGCCTTTTTGTGCTTTTCAGTTCGACAAAGACACATTTGACAACCTGCATCTGTGACAGCATAATAGGGAGCCACTGTGCAGGGAGTGGGATTTCTTTAGATGTCGCATTTCTAACAGAGCTGGGTCCGACATGGATTTATAAGTCAAGCAGAGCTCGCCTCTAAGTAGGCGATATGAGACAGGGAATAGTTGGAGTTTTTTGAGTTTGTCCATATAGGACAAGTGTTTAAGGCCTAGGATCCTCTTTGTGAAGTACTTTTGCAGCCTCTCCAGTTGTTGCAGATGTCTAGTGAGGTACATGCCAAATAAGGCATTGTACTCGATGATTGGCCTAATGAGGGAAGAGCAGAGTGATACAATGATCTCTTTCTTCCTGGATACAAAATCTTTAGTAATGAGATGTGCCACACAGAAGGACTTTCTGACCACAGTGGCAATGTAATGGTCAAAAGAGAGGTTCTCAGATCTCTTTTAACACCTTCTGTATTCAGTGGACTACCATTGATGTGGTAATTCATGAGAAATGGGTTTTCCCAAAGGGGATGATGACACATTTTTTTGGCATTGAGCTTAAGGTCATGGTTCTGACACCAGTCTTTGGTCTCAGTGAGGCCTTTCTGTAGGATGTCAGCATCACCTGGGGAGTTAATAATATCTCCCAACTTGAAATCATCTGCAAACATTGTCAGCCACAGTCCCTTTGTGTTGGCCTGGACTTCAGAGAAGTAGATACCAAACAGGAGAGGACCCAGGACTGAACCCTGTGAGACTCCACTCATGACTGGTTGGCAGTCTGACTTGGAGTCAGCTACTTTCACACTGTGGGTTCTATCTGTGAGCCAGTTTGCAACCCACCTAGAGATATAGGGGTTGATGCCTAGCTTAGTGGGTTTTTCTATGATTCCTGAGTAGGGAATGGTATCAAAGGCCTTGGCCAGATCAAGGTAGGCTGTATGAACCACCTTGCCTTCACCCACAGCTCCAGTGACTGACTCAGAGAAGTCGACCAAGTTGAGCAGGCATGATCTACCCTTCGCAAAACCAAACTGTGTGGGATCCAGAGTTTGGAGATTCCCTATATCCTTGTTTATTAGCTCCATGATGATGTGTTCCATAGCTTTACATCTCAGACTCATCAGGCTAATGGGGCGATAGTTTACAGGGTCTGTAGTCACTCCTCCTTTGTGGAGAAGGATGATTGTAGCAGTGCGCCATTCGGTAAGGACAAAGCCTGAGGTGAGGCTGTGATTAACAGAGCATACAGGTGAGCTGCCAGTTCACTCTGTAGTTCATGTAGAACACAGCCAGGGATATTGTCAGGTCCCAGAGAAACTGTATTCTTGGCCTTGGACAGTGCTGTTTTAACCTGTGCAGCAGTAATACTGGGTGCCTGGCCATCTACTGGTATTGTGATTGGTCCTTTGGAGGGGGAGAGAGGGGTAAAGTTGGCACTGAAACTGTCAGCCAATATATTGGCAATATCTGTTGGCTTAGTATAGGAGGTACCATTGTGCAGTAACTCAGAGCAAATCTGGGTATTGCCATGGAGATTCTTTACATAACTGTAGAAGGCCTTGTGGTTTTCTTTACTATCTGCTGCAATTCTGTTTTCATAGCTAGCTTTAGAGGATTTGATGAGGGATCTCAACTTTTTGTTGAGGCTGATAAGGGAGTTTTTCCATTCTTGGGACTTCACTTATTCTGCATCAGTTTCCTCTTTCTGTTGTAGAGTTTGTTTATGGCAGAGGACCACCAGACTGGCTTCCTTTTTTTTAGGAGAGTGTCTTGGTTCTATTGGGTATGGTGAGATCCATGCATTTGTGTATGTGTTTGTAGAGTGCATTGGTGCATGATTTGGTGGTCCTGAAACTATTCTCCATTTGCATGGGTGCCGTGAAGTTAGCCACCTCTGTTTTTAGGAACCCAAAGTTAGCTTTGGAGAAGTTTTTCATGGTGGTTACCTGTTCAGGGGGTGGGGGGTGGCAGGGATGTGGATTTCCAAGGTGATTGGTTTGTGATCAGATCTAACCAGGAAGGAGCTGACTATTGGTGTAGAGCAATGGTCACCCATGTTAGTAATGACCAGTTCAGGGATGTTGTACATCTAGTGGGGGTAAGAACGAGCTGGTCCAGGGCTTTGGAATTAATGAATTCCAGGAAACGTTTGGCAAGTGTATTGGTACATGAGTGGTTTTCCCAGTTAATGGAGGGGTAGTTGAAGTTGCGAAAGAGTGTTAGGTTGGACCCTAATATTCTCCATGGTGCTTAGGAATGTGGAGTGTGAGTCTTGGGACATGGTTGGGGACCTATAGCAGGCTACAATCTGAATCGCTGTGTTACTCACATTTAGCTGCATCTGAAGTATCTCTGATGCATTATGTTGGGCTACCAGTCTGGAGGTGTGCTCATCCTTTATGAATATAGAAACACCACTGCCTTTGGAGCTTCGGTCCAAGTTCTGGGACCGAAAGGTGTGGAATGAGTTATAGCCTGGTAGTGTAGGGGTGCTTTCTGCTGCTTTGAACCAGGTCTCTGTTACAGCACAGTTATTAATTTAGCTGCATAGTAATATATCCTGTTTACTTCTGTTATATCACATGGATCTCTATGAACAGTCCTAATTATGTTATTCATTAGTTTTATTAGACTTCTGACTTTTTGGGTTTTATTAACCTTCTGCAATGGAATTCTTTCATTGATCTTAATATATCTGTCTATGTCTATTAAATCAAGCAACTCTTCTCTTAGCTCATTTTCTTCCAAACTGAGGGCACATCCCATGATTTCCAATTCCTGCGGGCATTCTATAGAAGATTCTATAGCATCTTCCTGTTCAATTTCATCCTGTGCCATCCGCTGCTCTATCATATGGAAACTCACTGGCCTATCACTCCTCAACATTGACTGCTTGTTAAAATGACATGCCGTTGTCTAAGGAAAGTTCTACTGTTTCAAACTGACCAGTAGTTCTGGACAATCAACAGGCTCAAGTCAAATCAACTCAACTGTTGTTATGGTGTTTTTCCACAATACAATACATCTCACTTGCTAGAAAGCCTCCGCTGCTAGTGAGTGTGAAATTGCTGCTTTTATCTTTATAGATAAAGTTGTCCAGATTAGATAAAAAACTCAACAACTGACAACAACTGAAATGAGTAGAGGTCCTTCATGTTTCATAGATAAGTACTAGTCTAACTGTGCTTGTAGGTCATTTCAAGCCTAACCAATCTCTCTCAAAGGTGACAGGCAAATTCTGTACCTTCTGTCTGTTTGGTAAACACCTTAATCATGGTACTAACTTCCTTTGTTTGAATGTGCCTGGTTTGCGTTTTCTTATATCAACTGTTCTGATGTTATAGATTTGCCTCTAAGTTGGGATCTTGTTATTTGCAAGCTGAACTCAGCTCTAGCCCGGTTACTTTTATGTTGTCGTGATGTCCTGGATAGTGTAATCTTTCAGTATGTGCATTTGCCTTTGAAAAAAAATTCTTTTACAACAGTGTTGAAAGAAGCCTAGATCACATATGTCCTCAAGAAGGTTCCCTTTTATAATAGTGACTATATTTTGTGATCAAATATATACAGAAATTTTATTTTTTTCTTGTAAACTGTTAATTATAGCCACTATTTCTAGTGAATATACTGGAGTTTTTTTATAAATAGATCTTTATAAATAACTTTCCTATGCAGTTAGCAAGTGTTTAGTATAGGCTTATACATTTACAGGAAATGCTTATGACTAATGGTAATAACTGTAAGGATACTCAAACACCATACTAAATCCTAGTAAATATATGTTTGAATAATTTTGATTGAACTATAATTACTTTGCATTTAATATGTTGATTTCCTTATTTTATCCTAGATATTATTTATATTTCAGATGTCATATTTTCAGTTATTATAAAGTCATGTTTTTAGTATATTATCACTTTATAACAGGGAAAGGGCTCAGTAATATCTATGACTTGTGATAACACAACAAACAAGTTATGCGTTTCAGTATTACCCTATTACTATGGTAGATATTTATAGCTATCTCTATCTTAATTTTGTCTTTGAGTCATTCACTTTTAAGACCTGATATCCATAGTAAGTTTTATATAAATAATGTTTTTTACTAATTTTTGTCATTTTAACTGATGCCAGTTAATTATTATTGATTTTAGTCAGTTATTTAAACATCTGAAGTTTAGGAGTTAATTAAGGACAAATCTGTCTTATGGAATATTTCTAAAAATGTATGTTAACATCTTTTGGGAAAGACACACACTCACTATGTGCTAACACCCAATTCTCGTGAAGTTTTTATTTAGTGGGAGCTTGTCATGATAAGATTTATTCAGAGGGCAAGTAAATACAAATTCTAAATGATTCTTTGATTTGTTCTGCCATTTTGAAGTTTTTATTAGAACTAATACAGATGACATGGTTAGGTATTTTGGGTGAACATTTAGATTGTTAATAAAGCTAATGTCTCCTTAGTCTATTAAGCACTAAATTCAGATTGTATATATCCTAGTATGTCTTTTGCTTCCTTAGTGAATAATTATTGTATAAATGTTTAATGTTTCTAATAATAGTGTATGTAACTCATCTCTAAAACCTAACTGGAATTAATGTCTGATTAGTTGTTTATCACTACTATCTTTCTCTTAATTTATAATATATTCTCCATTTTTTTACTTTGTTTTCATGGGCTCAAACCAACAAAGGCTGATGGTTGGGATAGGTAGTCTAGCAGATTTAGTTTTGTTTGCTAGACTAGGAATGTATTTCATTCCATGTATAGGGTGTATTAAACTTTATATCAGAGTGAAATATGCTAATTTTTTGTTATTTAACTGTTTTTCTAGTTTTGAAATGCCTGACACAATTGTTTTACTTTTATCTTTCATGGGGAAAGTTATTTGGATTGAGATAAATAGAAATGCAACTGATATTTTATTCTCTATTCAGGAAGAGTATTATGTATACAGGATTCTATTAATACAAGTTCCTTTATTATTTGCTATCTTTAAAGAATTCTGATATGGATTTAACTTTGATATCCTTAAATACTAATGGCTTAAAAAACCCATATAAGAGAGCCAAACTACTAAGGTATCTTAAACTAAACAAGGCTCAAGGCGTTTTTCTCCAAGAGACACACTTTAAAATAAATGAAACATTTATGTGGGATCCTAAGGAATACACAATAATTGCAAAATCTTCTTATAAAAAACACCAGAGGAGTAACAATTCTATGGAAAAAGACTTGCTTAAATCATCAAATAATTTGCAAACATGTAGATAATGATGGACTCATGGCCTTAATTATACTTAAGTTTAATAATAGAATTTGGACCCTGGTTAATTTATACTAGTTCCCGGGTATGGGGGATGGGCTAGCTGAGAAACACTTAGACTTTATTACAACTACTTCTAAAGGTAATATTATACTAGGAGGTGATTTCAATTGCATCACAGATATTACAGAAACTACCAATAGGAAATGTGGTGGTGCTGCAGTAGTGTTGTCATCTCACAGTAAGACGCTGTCCAGTTCGATTCTCAGCTAGAGCGCCTTCTGCGTGGAGACATGCATGAATGGGCGTACCTTCGTTGAAGGTTATGCATCAGGGCTGGTAACTCTGCATGTAAAAATCAACTACCAATCATTAGCTGACTGGAGTTCCGCTGTGGCGACCCCTAACTGGGAAAAGCCAAAAGACACAACAACAACAACAACCAAAAGGAAATCTCCTAAACTATTGTCCTCAGCCAAACAGTTAAAAAATGGACAGAAATGTTTAAATTAAAAGATACCTTTAATGTTTTGGGACCAAATTCTTTACTATTCTCACACCGGGACTATAGACATGGTGCCCAAACAAGAATAGATATAATTTATATCTCACAGTATCACTTCTGTGTCACTGTTAGACAGAGGCACAGTATACTAACCTTGAAAAAGGGCATAGCAAAATTAATTAAAAATGGGTGGCGAAAGCCAAACACACTCTGGCTAGGCTTATAAATGCCCTAGGGCAGATAGCCTAGTATGAACCTATGAACAAGATCTTTATTCTAAAATTTTGAATTTTTCAGTACAACCTTGTCCCTTTTCAGATCATAATTCATTGTTGTTAACAACACACTTGGAATTCAATCATTTTGTTATTAGTTCAAGGATTCCTTCATATATCACAAAAATTAAAGACTTTAAATCTTGGATAACTTCTGAACTTCAGGTTTTCTTAGAGATTAATTATAAACCTGAAGTGAACACAGTTATGGTTTGGGATTCTCTTAAGGCCTATCTATATGGTAAAACCATTAGCTGGTACAAAAATAAAATTAAAGAATGGGGCTCAGAGTTACAGCAACTCCAAAATCAAATATTATCTCTTAAATCTAATAAAAACTTAATTGCTACAGATAAGAAGAAGAAAATAGAGAAGCAAATAAGAAATACAATGAAATATTATCACATAAAACTAATTTAGCTATGGAAAAACTGAAATTAAATTCTTATGCTATCTCTCCTAAGCATCCTCATAACCTATCTATTATAAGTTAAGATAAAATCAAAAATTAATAACATTGACAGTATCTTTCATGAAGGGAAAAGGAAAAAAGTCTTGGACATAGGGCACATTCTGGAGGCTTTTAATTATTATTATGCAGAGCATCACAAAGATAAAATAAGTACAAATGAATGTGAGAAGTTAGAGAATATAGTTCTGAACATAACAAGAATTCCTGAGGAACTTAAGTTAGATCTACAAAAACCTATTTCTCAAAAGGAAATTATAGATGGGATTAAATGAAGTAAGTCTAATAAAGCACCTGGAATAGATGGCGTAATTATCAAAATTTATAGATTGTTCCCTTCTTCTATAATCTCCCTTCTACATAAACCCTTTCTTGAAGTTCAAACATTAGCAAATATTCCTTTTTCTTGGAGAGATTCTCTAATTTCCCCTATATTAAAAGAGAATAAGGACCCTAATCATTGCAACTCATATAGACCAATTTCTTTGCTTGAATAATGATTATAAACTATTTATGTCAAGTATGGTAAATAGATTGAAAATACCCATATCTAAAATAATTAATGAAGACCAAACTGGTTTCATACATAACAGGCATACACAGGATAATATTAAAAGAGTATTAACTCTGATAGATTACCTCAATAGAGGAAATCATGAAGCACTGATAATAGGACTAGATATTCAAAAGGCCTTTGACTCCTTAAAATGGGATTATTTATTTAAAGTCTTACAATTATTTGATTTCCCCCCTTTTTTATAACAATGATAAAGAAAATATATGAAAATAATCTAGCATATGTCAAATAAGGTACCTTTACTTCCAAAGCAATCCAAATCACTAGCGGTACTAGACAAGGATTCCCATCTCCCCTATCCTATTTGCTCTAGCCATAGAAATACTTGCCATTTTAATACGTAGTAACCCAAATATAAGAGGTATAAATATATATGACCAATATATTTCTAAAATAATGATGTTTGCTGATGATGTCTTACTTACCTTACCTAACTCTAAGGAAGTGTTAGGTGAAATGGATATAGTAACAACAAATTTCCAAAAAATCTCAGACCTCTCCTTCAACAAATCTAAATCAAAATATATATTATTAAATAAAAAAAGAACATACAGGTTCCAGTCAATAATATTATTGGAAACCAAGTTTCAACTCTAGACTATTTAGGAATAGTCCTAGGCAAGACTATAGAGGAAACCTTACAGCTTAACTATGCAAAAGCCATAGACCTAATCAAGACATTAATAAGCAAATGGAATAATTTTTTATAACAGTTGATGATAGGTTACAACTGATAAAAATAGTTTTGTTACCTAAAATATTATATATAGCACAAGCCCTTATACTTCCGTCAGGAAAGAAAATCCTTAAAGAAATCACTTCAACTCTGATGAAATTCCTATGGTACCCCAAAAGAAATAGAGTGGCATATTCTCATCATATCAAAAAATGGGAACAAGCGGGGTTAAAATTCCCAGAGAATGAAACTTATATAAAGGCATCTATAATTAAAATAGTGATGAATTGGATAAATCTTAGATACTCTTCCAATTGGAAACAGTTACACTCCATTATACTAATGAATGAAAATTGTTTATCAAAGAATGTTTTTGCAGCTGACAAAGATAACAAGATATGGCACAATTTAAGTTTAAATTTATAGTATAGTACAACAAAATATACCAAACTAACACTAATAAACAATATTGTTGATGTGTTTAGAAAATTCATTAACACAAATTTAGATATAAAACTGTGGCATAGATTTTTAATGCCATTTACTATTACAAGATATTTTCCCTGATAAAACACATAGAGAGACTTTTGGTTTTTAGGAAAATAACCTATTTTGTTGGTTGCAATGTATTGAAAACCAACAAGCTTTGAACACACAAAATATATTGTCAACCTATGGCCTATCCCCTAATGACTGGTTGGTTCTTCAGAGTATCACAACACATTAAGGATCTATGTAAAATAATACATAGCTCATCCTTCAAAACCTTACCAAAAATTATAAACTGGATTTTTGTAATTCTATATAATATTATTAATGTTAAGAATAAATTATCATATCTATATAACACTTTAATTGTCTATAAGACAGCTCCTAAAGATTCTTACTGGCAATACCTAACTAAAGGGTTTCAAGTATCTTTATCAATGGAAGATAAAACAAACATATTATTCTCAGTTAAACTAACTTCTTACTCACAATTCTGGAGGATTTTTCATTGGAAATTCCTACACAGATCCTTTCTGACACCTGATAAACTCTCAAAAATGAACCCTTCAAACAGCAAGTTATGTTGGAGATGTCATCTGTCCACTAATGATGACTGGTCTCATATTTTTTTATGACTGTACTAATATTAAACCATATTGGAATGAGATTAACAAATTTCTTCAAGCTATCTATACTGATATATTTGTTTTGACAAAGTCTTTAATTTTACTGAATGCTGTTAAAATGACGAAACAAGTCATGGACAATCAGTATCGCCAGTTAGTGGAAACACCTGATGTTCATAAGGGTTATTTGCATATATCCCATATGCCTCTGATACAAGAGGTTTGAGAGTTCACTCAGTGGAAGTTCTAGCTTTGCTGGAGTTTTCATTTTGTTTTTTACTGATAAGTGACCTTTTCACTTATTGTTTTAGTTTGAATGTTGTTAATAGTAATAATATGAAGAAAGATGATCTGTATTTGTTGTGGACAATGTTAGCAATAGCCAGAAAATGTATAACTAGAAGATGGAACTCTAATGTATCACCCACAATGGAGGAATTCCTATCTTCACTGAAGAAATGCATACTAATGGAGAAAAGAACTAAAGAGTTAAGAACTTTTCTTAAGCCATTGGTTAATAGTCCATGGAGGAAAGTTTTGAATTTGATTGATACCCTACAGATGGAACCAAATCTTCTTAACTATTATAGTTTATATATTACCTTATTATTTAACTACAAATGTTTTTAATCCAAATCCTTTTTGTCAGGCTGAATGTAAATACTGTAAATAGTTATTGAATTATATGAATGTATTACGTTATTTCATCAAAATAAAAACATTTGAGTAAAAAAAAAAGAAACTACATTTTGACATGTACAGTTGGGGTATTTCTACCTTATCTTTAACCTGTTATTTTAGGGTAAGGTTATTGAGAAGGCAGTATATGTCTAATTTGAAACATTTCTCACATTTTCTGGCCTCTTCATTCCTTGCCAATCTGGATTCTAAACTCAATGTATATCTGAGATGCCCTAAACAAGACATTACTGTATTTGGTACATATTGGTCATGTCAAAAGTGTAGCTAGCTGTTCTCAGGCCTGGTACTGTTCCCCGATCTGGAATTCTCCTTCAAGCAAATAGCTGCTACAGTTTATGCCACATGTGGATCACAGTGGTGCTTCAGTTCTAACTGTAACTGTAACACCAGCATTCATTTTTGAATGTCTATAATGCATTGAAGACTAATCTGGATTTGCAGATGGCTTCCCCACCACACAGTTTTTTTATTGTTGCTAGGGTGGCTACCCTCTTCACTCCACCCTTACTATGCCTCTAAGTCACGTGAATTTAAGTTCAAGTGAGATGATCCAAAATGCACATATGCCATGCAAATATTACCAACATAGGTAAACAAAGAGCTAGATAATTGTTGGAAATGTATGAAAATGACTATCTTAAAGATATAGGCACAACTGAGCATATAATCCAGTATTTGTTTTGTAATAAAACCAGGCTTCTGTGTTTGACACGAGTACCTCATCCACTCATATCTGTGGTGAGGGACCAATAGACCACACTGCTGCAGGAAAAAAAAATTTCTGTAATGTGGATGAAAGTGAATTGGACATCCTTTTTGTGCCTCTGGTAAAGCAGGGCATGTCAGTAAACAACTTCCCATTACCACAGATGGAGACAGAGAGAGTGAGAAACCTGCATAGTCAGAAAAGAAACTTATCAGTGAAATCAACAACTTAAGTATCAGGCAGCCCACAAATAAATACCGGGGAGCATATAGAAGTCAGGAAGTATGCTGGTTGTGGTGCATGTAGAAGTCTGTTACAGAATATTCACATGGAACACATATGTACTGCTTGTACTGAAGTCGCTGTATACCATAAGTATGTACAGTAGAACAACAAACCTTTCTGTACCACTCTGTGAAAGTAGAGGGATCCCTGACATACAGTTATTATGCTTGTGAAGAACAGATGAGTACAGTAGGTTATTGGAGGACAGTAGAATAACATTAAAAAGAATATTTTGAGCAGATCATTATCACTTGCAGATTATACTGCATTTTTCTGCCCTAGTAGCCAGATCACAATTTATCAAGAGAGACCTGTGATACGCATGCAAATAGTAAGAATTGGGAGATGCTGAAGGAATAACGACATGCAATGAAAAAGGTATTAGGGCACTTGAAAGAATATAGTAAGCATTGTCATAACTTTCAAGAATTCTCCACACCATTGTGATAAACAAGTCTATGTTAGAGGATCGAGTTTTCAGAAACTCGAAATTCATACAGTAGAGAATATATAATCAAGCTTCCAAAAACTAGAACATCAAAAAAAGGCAATCCCCCACACACAAAAATCTGCCCTTTTTTACATTTTTGCAGGCCTGCACCCTCCCCACACCCCCTGCAAATTATATATACCAAGTCCAAGATCACACTACAGTGAGGAAAAGTGTACATTTCCCAAACCGCACTTTACTGTGATCTCCATTCAAAAGATTGGGTTTTCCAAAACGTGATCATACATGTGATCTCAACCTCCTCTCCCCCTAAAGTCTCTGCTCACTTCCCAAACCTAAAACTCGAACCTGAACCTAAACCTAATTTCTTCAGTTGCTCTTTAACCCTAAACCTCTTCTCCCACTCCCTAAACCTAAAAATCCTTTCCCATTCCCTAACTTTAAAATTCACTTCCAGCTCCCTAACTCTAAAATCCCCCTTCAGATCCCTAACCCTAAATTCCCATTCCTGTTCTTAAGCCTAAAATCCCCCTCCTGCTCCCTATCCAGAGCTACTTGTCTAAACTCATATTTGAGTTTGAGCATGAGCCTATATGAGCTACAAGGATCTTGAGTTCATAGTTTTGAGACAGTACTTTTTGAGTATTTAGGACACTACTACAATATTAAGGACAGTATTCAGTATACTAACTAGTTTGCAGTAAGTAGCTGCATATCTCAAAAGGCAGATTGCTGAAGCTGGGAATATCAGGGTCAGTGTAAATTATAGAAAAATGTAACATGCATTTTAGAAATAATGCATGCTCATTCTGGTTCATGGCATAACCAAGTTTAGTTTGAATTAAATGTGTTGTAGCAATATTATATTGATCTGATCTGAAATACTGAAGGCCATATCAATGCAGAATCAAACAGTATGCTTTACCTATCAATAAAAAGGACTAATATTCACTACCATTTACTGAATGTCCTAGTATTTTCTTAGATTGAAGAAAGAAGCGCATACAGATAAACAGCAAGCAGCTCAGCACATTCGGGCAGAAACAAACTGAGAATAATACAGTATGCAAATCCTTTATTATTCTACTCCAGAATACAGGAACAAGGCCATTAAAATGGGTTGATGCTGATCTCATCTTCATCAGTAGCATCTGAGCAAAATTTGAACCATATATTTATAAGGGAGCTGTCTCATGTTGATGATATCATAAATCAAAGATGTCCACAAAACAGTGTTAAGGTCATTAAGTTACCTCAAAAATAACTTTAATACTTATGTATAACATATAATCAATTTAATAACCTTGAAATTTGGTGAAGAAAAAACGCAATACTGAATAATTTGTTACAATAAACAAGTGAAAGTCACTTCTTACCCCCTAATAGCCTAAGGACTATATTAAATATCTTACTGAAAAAATATTCATAAATATGATAAATTTTGGCAGCAAACATATAGAATACAAAAACATGTAACTAGAAGGTCAAACATAAATGTGTAACGAAAAAATAAAAAATAAAACATGACAAAGTTATTTACCACTCAATGTTATGTTATAGTGGCAATCGAAGAACTGGTATTGTTCACTGGATTTAAAAAAATTTTAAGTGATATGATAAAAATCACATATGGTCATTCAGACACTGATCTGAAAAGGCCATCCAACCTCACAATCCACTGTTGTTCCGCATTAAGTAATCTAGTTTTCCAACCTTTATCTATATGCTGTATTTAAAAAATAATTGGGCATTATTATGTACCAATGTGCGTTTATATAGAGTATTTGTCATTTTTTTCTTGCAGTGTATTTTTCTCAAATACTAAGATATTCTATGCTTGAACATTCTTTTGGTTTCACCTACATGGAACACTGTGAAGAACATTGCACTAAATATATAATGTCCTCCGTTCTGCAGGTAACAAAGCATCTAATGTTATACACTTTATTAGTATTAGCCAAAGTAAACGCATTGTTTTGAGTACACATTTGCACAAGGAACAACAATTACATGGTCTGCAGCTAGTGACACCTTCAACACACCATGTATTAAGGTTAGCAGGTCTATGAAGCTTTTTGTGACCAGAAATAAATTGTTTTTGCTTTCTTGTATACCATGTTATACTGCTCTGAAGGAAAAAAAAACTCCTGTTATTTCAAAATGAACCAATACTTAACAAGAACATATCTGAAAGTTCTGGCATTTGATCCATAAGTTGTAAACATAGCTCATTTATACCATTTGTTATCTGCCAAATTGTTCTTATTTTTATAGGATAAAAGAGACTTTGCTTCTATAGTCTCTACTTCACTCAGAGCTGAGTCAATTAATAAAGGATCATAACCCCAAACAAGAAACCTATTACTAACATCCTTAGAGGCTTCATGGAATTGGTTCGGATTTGAAAAAATTCTTTTAAACCTGATTAACTGTAATTTTGGGTATATTATGTATCACATGACCTGGATGGCAGCTGTTTGCACTTAAAATAGAATTATTAGTCTGGGTTTTTTTAGTATAGCCTAGTACTTAAAATCCCATCCAGATTTTTATATATCTAAATATCAAGGAATGGAATTTCATTCTGATGGAAACTCACACTGAAATCTAAACCCCATTTATTTTCAGTAAGGTAAGTAACAAACACACTAAGCTCAGAAGCATATGACCTCCAAATTAACCAGTAGTCAATCCAGGCATCTTTTCCACATATCCATGGAACAGAGGAACAAATTATGTCTATGATCACAGATCATTTGTTCAGTATATTCCATAAATAAATCCACGTTGATTGGAGCAGAAGATGCTCTTATTGCAGTACCCTGAACCTGCGAAAAACATATGCTTATAAAAAGAGCACATTTTTAGTAAGAACGCCTTTCTCAAAAATTAAAAGGAAGGTGTTAAACCTGGTAGGATATACCTGTGATTGGTGTAACAAATATTCCAGGACATTCAGACCCCCCCTCCAAACGTGGGATTCATGTGTACAGGGATCTAATAGCCAATGTACACAAATACCAAGATTATTTATTCTGAACATTTTCAATCAAGTTAAGAAACTGAGTGGTAGGGGGCGGAGCCAAGATTGCCAACTGATAGCAGCAGTTTTTCAGAGCTCCATGAAACTAATATAAAAAACAGGAAATAACTTATTTTATTTTAGCAAAAATACTTAGAATTGATAGATGAAAGCATAAACTATATTAGTAACTGTGGTAAACTTAGGAAAGTTTTTTCTTGTCAAATTATAAAGGAGAATATATCATTTGTGGAGATGAGCACTTCGAAGACTTCTCATTCTGACATGGCTTTAAAAAAGAAATGTAGCTTGTGACATCTGCTCTGCAAGAACTCTCACTAAAAATGGATGATTTTAAGGAGAATTTACAAAACCTCAAGGAAAATTGTCAGAAACAAACAGATTCTTTCAAGGAACTTATACAGCAGCATCAATCCAGAATAACACACTGAAAAGCATCCCTGAATGATCTTGATGGAAGACTGAAGGAAGAAGAAAGCCAGAAAGATTTTCTCATCAAACAAAACATTTGGTTTCTCAGTAAAGTGGATGATCTGGAAAACAGGGAGAGAAGGTCAAATATAAGGATTTTTGGCATCCCTGAAAGAGCTGTAGGAGAATATATAATTTTTTTCTTGAATACCTGGATTCCAGAGATTTTAGATTTAAAGGAGGGTCTGTCCTTTGGTATTGAAAGGGCTCATAGAATTTTAGGAAAGCCAGTGTCAACATCCTCCTCTACTCCTCCCAGATCAATAGTCATAAAGTTTCTATCTTATTTGGACAAGGAGTTGGTCCTAAAATCTGCCTGGAGGAAAAGTCCATTAAAATTTAATCAAAACCCAATTAGGTTTGATAATGATTATTCTACCAGGGTTTTGGAACAGAGGAAAAAAAACTTGTCCATTAATAAAACTGTTAAAGCAGAATAACATCAAAACTCAGCTTGTCTTTCCTGCCAGAATAACAATTCTATATCAGAATGAAATGAGATCATTTAATGCCCTAGAGGAAGCCACTGCCTTTATTAAAAACAATAACATTATTTCCTTACCTGAAGATATGGAATGGGCATCTGCATCTCTAAAGAGAGTTACTGATAAATCTTCTTGGACTGATTTTAAAAAGAAAAAACAAAAAACTGAGTCAAAGATTGATGTTCCCACTAAATCTCTCAAAGCATCTACTGCAACTGGACTTTAATTTGTTTTATACTTGCTAAATCTTCAAGCAAAGTATGTCATGAAAATGTTTTTCTTATTGTTTTTCTTTCTCTTTTTGCTTTTTCATTTCTGTACTTTTTTTTTGTTCATATACAAATTAAATAACTGTTTATGCTTTTAGTATATTAGTATAATATTACTGGTTTATTGAGTGATATAATTGAACAGTAAGCTATCTTTGCTTTTATGACCTTAAGATGACATGCTTTATTTCAAATAATATATAGCCCTTTGCCCTGCTAAATGTACTTCTAAGTTATTACACAGACATAGTCACTGCTTAGATTACTTATCAAAACTGTTTTGGATACATGGGATAACAGGGCATATCTATGATTTAGTATATATTAACTAGTTTTTTTTTAATATTTATAACTTCTGATTGTTTCAGAATATATATTGGTACCTGTGTGAACAAAAATCTGTTTGCCGGCTTTTGACATAAATTGGGTCACTCTGACAGTTATATGCTTGTATGTTTTATGGCACAAGGTTTTTAAACGGTTACAAGTTATGTTTCCTGTAGAGTTTAATGTTAAGTGCTGTTTTCTCTCTCATTGGCATTGAATGTTATTTTACTGTTTGGAAGTATCTGACAGCTAAACTTTATATTTGTTACTGTAAATAAGCAGACTTTGTGACACAGTTAAAGTGAGGTCAGGAAACTGTACTGTGTAGTGTGCTGGCCAGGAAAATGTTAGTTTGAAATCTAAGAAAAGAAGTTATGTCTTACCATAACATTCCATCTGTGTTGTAGATCTTTGCTCATTCATTACCATTAGGACTTCGGTTCCATCCTCGTAACTGATATGGCCATTTCCAAGCTCGCACCAGCCAAAAACTCTCAGCTAAGACCTACCCACAATGCCCCTCTCCTAGTTACTCCAGATCAAGTTTGCCCACCCCTATATAACAGTGGTAGTAATAGAAAAATAGTAGAAGGCTCTGTCTGAGCAAATACCCTAACCAGGAGTTCCTAAAGTCCACCAGGAGTCCAGGCAGGGGGAAGGAGGGCGGGAAGTAATGAATGAACAAAGATCTACAACACAGATGGAATGTTATGGTAAGACATAACTTCTTTATCTGATGTTGTAAATCTTTGTTTATTCATTACCATTAGGATCGAGTCCCCAGCTACTTAAGTCAGGGGTGGCTCTAAGGAAGGATATTCCTGAGCACCATAGAACCAAAAGATGCTCGTCACCTGGAGGCCAAATCCAATTTGTAATGAGATACAAAGGTATGAGGTCTTGCCCAAGTGGCTGCTGTGTAGATATCATCCATAGAGGCTCTGGAATGAAATGCTACAGAAGTAGCCATAGATCTGGTAGAATGAGCCTTTATTCTGGAAGGTAAGGATATCTTATTCTGTTGGTAGATAAAGGTAATGATGTTTCTGAGCCAGGAGGATAAAGTCACTTTGGAAGCAGGTCTACCCAATCTGGGTCCTGCAAAGGCCACAAACAATTGAGCCGTCTTCCTGAAAGATTTAGTCCTGTCCAAATAACAACGGAGCTGCCGATGCACATCAAGGGTGTGCAAAAGGTACTCTCCTCTATTAGAATGCTGAGGGAAGAAAACCGGCAGGTCAGTAGATTGGTTAATTGAAAATCTAGAAATGACATTGGGCAAGAAAGAAGGGTCAGCATGAAGGGACACCCTATCCCTGTGGAAGATCAAGTAAGGTCTTTTGACACTCAAGGTCTGCAGCTCAGATACTCTTCTCGCTGAGGTAAGTGCTACTAAAAGTAAGGTTTTCCATGACAAAAACTTTAAATCACATGAATCAAAGGGCTCGAAAGGAGGACCTGTGAGAGACTGAAGCACCAAAGTCAAGTCCCAGGGTTCTAGGGGAGGCTTGACTGGAGATTTAACATGTAATACTCCTTTCAAAAATGTCTTGCATAGGCAGTGTGACATAATCGAAGAATTATCAAATCCATTATGAAAATTGGCAATAGCTGCTAAATGTACAGTGATCGTCAATGCTGAGGCTCCTGCATGTAAAAGAGTAGTCAGGTATTGAGGATCTTTTGAAGAGACATAGAGAAGGGATCTATGTTCTGATCTTTGGCCCAAATAGAAAACCTAGTCCATTTACTAGAATAAACTTTCCTGGTGGAAGGTTTGTGTGAAGACAGAAGAATTTCATGGACAGGAAATGGGATGTCAGGCAGCCTGGCAATCACTGGAAGTAGAGGAACCAAGCTGTGAGCTTGAGACTGTGGAGATTTGGATGAATCAGTCCCTGAGGATGAGATAACAGATTTTGGGAATGATGCAGGATCCACGGGCTGTGAATCAGATGAGGCCAGAGAAATGGGAACCAGACTTGACGGGGCCAATAGAGGGCAATGAAGATCACTTTGCTTCTCAACCTCTGAGCTTCCTGGAGACATTTTGGAATGAGGGGAAATGGGGGAAAGGCATACAGAAAATCCAGGGGCCAATTATGCTTTAGTGCGTCCCTCAGGGGTTCCCCCTGAGGGGGGATCAGGGCAAAGTAACTTCTGCATTTGTTGTTTAGGGTTGAAGCAAACAGGCTGCAGCAAGGCTTGCCCCAGCATCAGAAGATCTGATCTGCTGTTACAGGGTTGAGGGACCACTCATGAGGCATCAGGATGTTCCTGCTCAGATTGTCCGCAATAAGGTTGGAACTCCCAGAAATGTGTGTTGCTAAAAGAAAGTTGTTGAAAGCTATCACCCAGTGTCAAGTTCTTATGGCTTCCCAACACAGGGGGTAAGACCTGGTTCTGCCTTGCTTGTTGATATACCAGATGACTGACATGTTGTCTGACTGAATTGCAATGGTTCCAGAAGGTAGGGATGCATGGAATGCTTGCAATGCTAAGAGAACTGCCTTCATTTCCAGGACATTTATCTGCAAATTGGCCTCCATGGGGAAACCAGGTACCTTGAACCATCTTTACCTGGAAATGTCCCCCCACCCTAACAGGGAAGCATCTGTGGTCACCATGGCCATGGGCTGGGGAAGACAGAATGGTCAACACCAAAGATTTGCTTGCGGCTTCATCCACCATAGCATTTCTTCCTTGCAATGGTTTGTAAGACGTATCATGTGGTCGAGTGTGTGAGTTAAAAATTACCATTGTGCGGAAAGGAGCCACTGCAGGATTGTCATGTGCAGCCTCGCCAGTGGTACTAATGTAATGGCAGCTGCCATGGACCCTAAGAGTTGCAGTACAAGACATGCTGGTACATAGGTCTGTGGAAGAAGGTTTTGGATTTGCTGTTTTATTTTCAAAAGCCTGTGAGGAGGGAGAGAAGCTTGACAGGATGTTGTGTCGAAGACTGCCCCAATAAATTCCAATGTCTTTGTTGGGGATATTTGAGATTTGCCCTTGTTGATTGTAATCCCCAAGTGGAGAGCGAGACCTTGAGTGTAAGAGAGGCTGCGGACTAGGCGATTCCTGGTTAGAGTGGTAAGGAGCCAATTGTCTAGATACAGAAACACCTGTAATCCTTGTAGTTGAAGATGAGCTACCTCAACAGCCATACATTTGGTGAACACTCGAGGGGCTGTCAAGAGACTGAATGGCAGTGCCCTGAACTGGTGGTGATTGGCTCCCAGCCAGAAGAGGAGAAACCTCTGGGAGTGGTGATCCATCTTTATGTGGTAGTACGCATTCTGAAGGTCTATAGAGTACATCCAGTTGTCCCTCCCTAGGAAGGGAAGAATGGACTGTACCATGACCATCCAGAAATTTTGAGGTTTGATAAATTTGTTCAATAGGCTGAGATCCAGGATTGGTCTTCTGTCCCCTGTCTTTTATGGCACTAAAAAGAACCTCAAGTAAAACCCGGATCCTGTCTGGTCTGGTGGGACTGGTTGGACGACTCTTTTTCTTAGCAGCTTTTCCATTTTTAAGGCTGCTAATTCCCTCTGATTGGGTGGTACATTGGGGATTCATTAGATGGGTCTGGGAGTTAAATTGAATGGTATTTGGTAGCCTCTGGATATTATTCTCAGCACCCAAACATCGGTAGTAATAAGTTGCCAGGCTGGTAGGTGCAGAGAAAAATGACCCCCGACTGCTTCCAGAGGAAAACAATCTGGCCGCTACTTAGGAGCACTGGTAGGATCTGCCAGAGAAAGAATCTCTAGCACCCTGGTTATGCAGATCCCCTGTACCACAAAAGGAGTGTCTTCCAGATGAGTTGCCCTCTCTGCCCTGGGGGGATTGCTCACCACGAGTGTCACGAAAAGATTCTTGGGATTTCTTAAACCACATTTTTCCTCCCTTCTGGTTCCTGGAGTAGGACCTCTGGGGGTTGGAAAAGTATATGCCCACAGCTGACAAGGTCTTTCCGTCTTTCTCACTTCGTGCAAGTGTGTCTCGTACTTTGGATCCAAAAAGTGCGGATTCGTCGACAGGTGCATTGACGAAGGAAGATTTAAAGGGGTTAATGAAGTCACACAACCACATCCAAGCATTACGTCTCATGACAATGCCTGATGTGGCAGCTCGAGCTGTCCCCTCGGTGGTGTGAGATATCAAATGCATGGAGGAGTTTGAGATGGATTCAAGGGTAGCTAGTTGCAAGGCAACAGTATAACACACCTCATCAGACATTACCCCCACCAAAGAGGAAGACATTTCAGAAATTAGGTCTCTTTGGAGGTGAGTGAAGTGTGCCAGATAGTTCAGTGACCAAATGGCGAAGGTCACTGAAGCATAGGTCCACTTCCCTAGTCTGTCCATGGTCCAAGACTTCCTGTTCAGAGGATGGACAGTGAAACTCTTTTCTGCCAGTTCCCTCTTGGTGGCTGCCGCCATGACCATGGAATCAAGTGTCAACTGCTTGGACCAGTGGGGCTGATCTTCAGGTGTAGATAAAAAGTTGTCTGGCCTCTGGGGGACAGGTTCTTCATTGTCCAGGTCCTTCCAGGCATGCTGCACAATGAGCTTAACAAGGTCATCTGCCGGTGGGGTCACCCAGGAAATAGATGGCTGGGCACGAAAGGCCTGCAAGAACACCGATACCTCAGAAGTAGGGTTAGAGGACTTCCAGTCTCCCCACTGCTTGAGGATTTTGAAAATGTCTCCGAATGAGATGTCATCTGGGAGAGACTGTGGGGACCCTTCCCCCTCATCACAATCAGTGTCTTTGGTAATAGATTCCTCTGGGGGATCAAGATGCTTCCTCTTGCACTGTTTCTTATGGGGTGGCTCCTCAGTGGGATCTTCTGAGGAGGACTCCGGAGAAGGGGTTCCCTTCAAAGGGGGGTCTTGTGGCTACCGTGCCCGGGATCCCAAAACAGGGGGTTAGGACAGCTGCATGCTGGGGGGGGTTCTGATACTGATGTCACTGGTGCTGACTGCGAGCCTGCGGAGGTAAAGACCCTCTCCATCACCTGGAAAGTAGGCCCACCCAAGGAGGGATGGGAGCCCAGAACAAAGAAGGACAACCTCAGAACCAGGGTCACACCCCGCCCTGAGGAGCCCACCTCCAGGTGAGGAGCTACGAGAGGACTGGAAGCCATCGGAGCCATGGACATAGATGGCGCCAGTGAGAAAACAGGTGCCGGGCTAGGTACCAAGGTACTGTTGCTCCAAGCACTGCTCTGAGAGAGCATCAGTTCCACCAGAGCCGATGCAGCAAGGGTGGTCGGTGCCAACAGGGGAAAAACTGCTGTCGGAGCCGAGATGTTATGCACTGGGGTGGACATCAGTACCGAAAACTCTGGGACTTGGATAGAAGCCAGAGGAGGATAAACAGGGGAAGATGTAGTAAAAGATTCCGAGCCAAGAGGGACGGACGGTCTAGCTGGAATGGGCAATCCCCTAGCTGCCAGAAGCTGGTCCACAACCCACACTAGGTCTAATTCAGAAAAACTCCTGGTGGATCTAAAGGAGGCTGCTGAAGGAGCATCAGGTCTTTCTAGATAGGAGCTAAACCTCTACCCCAAAAAGGGTCATAAGTTGGAGAGTATCTTATCCTTGGCAGATATTCGACTTTAGGAGCTGATGGAGCTGAAGGAACTACCGGCACTGTGGCTGGGTATGGTGCTGAAGCAGGTACAGTCATAGAAGCCAATGTTGGATCCAAGGACAGCACCGAAGCCAGTGGTGCCGAGGCTGGAACAGAAATAGGGGTGAATATCATAATGGCACCAAGGAAGAAAATACAGAGCCTGGTGCCAAAGAGGTCTGCGCTGAGGGCACAGGAGAAACATGGAGCCAACTCAGTTCCATAACTGATGGAGATGCAGGAACCGAGTGACTCTGTTTTTCCTTATGTTTTTTGGTATTTGTCGGGGGTGAGACCTCTGACCCAGATAGAGCCTCCAAAAAAGGTATCCTAATCAAACCTTTTAAAATAAGCTTATTTTTACGTTCTGCTAGTGTACAATTACTAAAACTAACACAAATGTCACAGTCAGCTTTAATATGGTCCAGGCCCAAACAGTAGACACAACGAGCATGTCCGTCTGAGTTGGGCATCTTACGCCCACACTTGTCACACTGTTTAAACCCCAACTTAGCATTCTCTGACACAGTAAGGCAACAAGGCTATCCTAATATAAAAAAACAAAGAAGGGAGAGAAAAAGTGAGAGAATACCAACCATGGTATTTAAAAAATACCACAAGTGGTAAGGAAGGGCCTACCAAAGGCAGGAATGAGGGACAGTACCAACAATGGTAGAAATGTGATTACCAAGGTAAAGGGTAGGAATAGAAGTAGGTTATAGGCGACAGAGAGAAAAAGTTAAATTGACTAAAAAAATAAATTTTGAGGAAAAACTATATTAAAAATCACAATTTTCCACTTAGCTTTGAGAGAGATGGCTAGCACGTCTGATGAGGAATGCGGCAAATGAGATCTGGAGTAACTAGGAGAGGGGCATTGTGGGTAGGTCCTAGCTGAGAGTCCTTGACTGGTGCGAGCTTGGAAAGTCCTAATGGTAATGAATAAACAAAGATTTACAACATCAGATGTGAAGCTTTCTTACATAGCTCATGACATCATGCATTCTATGCGTGCAGATCAGATTACATTACATCTAATGTGTATATGCAAGCCTAATTGTGAATGTCAAGTCTCTGGTTGGTTAATATAGCATAGTAGGCTTATTTTACAAGAATTATGAGCTACACTGTCTGCAAATATATTCATGGTTCCCTTTTATAATAGTGACTATATTTTGTGATCAAATATATATAGAAATGTTATTTTTTCTTGTAAACAGTTAATTATAGCCACTATTTCTTAGGTTCATAGGTTGGTACTAGGCTATCAGCCCTAGGGGCTATACAAGCCTAGCCAAACAATTCCCCAGATATTTCTTCCCACAATATTTATTTCCCTGGACCCCTGTCTAGCAGGGCACTGACACAGGGGACTGACATGATCCCCGGGGTGAATTTCCTATCTCCCATTCAATCATCAAGGTTCCTTTTGAAGAGGTCCAAGGAGGTGCTCTGCTTGACATGTATGGGGAGTCTCTGGGTCAGTAACCTATCCCTCCAGCATGTTTTGTTCATTGTGATGACAAGGTTTAGATCCCTAGAGCATGTTCATAGGTTCATAGGTTCATACTAGGCTATCTGCCGTAGGGCATTTGTAAGCCTAGCCAGAGTGTGTTTGGTTTTCACCACCCATTTAAATGTTTTACTATGCCCTTTTTCGAGGTTAGTTTACTGTGCCTCTGTTTAGCAGTGACACAGAAGTGATACCCGGGGTAAACCTATGATCTCCCATCCACTCGTCAAGATTTCTTTTGAAGAGAGTCAGTGAGGGACTCTGCCTAACTTGGACTGGGATTCTATTCCAGAGTGAAGGGAGCCTCTGGGTTATGAATCTGTCCCTCCAGCATGTCCTATTTATTTCAGTGCTGAGGTTCAAGTCCCTCGAGCGCGTAGCTCGATGGGATTTTGATTTTCTGAGGTGCAGCATGTCCATTAATTCCGGGTTGGACATGGCTTTATACGTCAGGCACAGATCACCTCTAAGCAGGTGGTATGCAACCGAGTAGAGCTGAAGTTTCTTTAACCGGGCAGCATATGGCATCTGTTTGAGCCCTTTGATCCTCTTGGTGAGGTACTTTTGGGGTCTTTCCAGTTGCTGCAGGTGTCGGGTAAGGTACATCCCGAAAGGGGCATTGTATTCAATTATGGGCCTGATGAGGGATGAGTAAAGAGGCACAATGACCTCCCTTGATCTAGATGTGAATCCCTTCATGATTAGGTGGGCTATATAGAAGGTTTATCTAACCACTTTGGCCACGTGGTTGTCAAATGAGAGATTGCTATCAACTTGGGTCCCCAGGTCCCTAATTACTTCTTCCATACTTAATGGATTACCACCTATGTGGTAATTTGTGGGCACTTTGTTTTTGCCAAAGGGGATGACTATACACTTTTTGGCGTTTAGCTTGAGGCCATGGCTCTGGCACCAGTTATCTGTTTCTATGAGACCCTTTTGGAGGATGCTTGTGTCAGCTGGAGAGTCGGTTATGGCACCCAGTTTGCAGTCATCTGTGAACTTGGTCAGCCACAGTCCTCCCGTGTTGGCCTGTACCTCTGAGAAATATATGCCGAACAAGAGAGGTCCCAGGACTGAGCCTTGTGGGACGCCACTAGTAACTGGTTTGGAGTCTGACATGGCTCCAGCAATTCTGACCATGTGGGTTCTGTCCTTGAGCCAGTTTGGGATTTATATTTAAGCTGGATAGCTTATCTATGATGCCCGAGTGGGGTATTGTATCGAATTCTTTTGTGATGTCCAGGTAGGCTGTGTGGACCACTTTCCCCTCGTCAATGGCCTTGGTGACTGTTTCAAAGAAATCAACCAGGTTTAAGAGGCAGGATCTGCCCTTAACAAAGCCGAACTGGGTAGGATCCAGTGTCTGTAGGTCCCCAATATCTTTATTTATGAGTTCCATGATGATCCTCTCCATAGCTTTGCAGACCAAGCTAGTCAGGCTTATGGGGCGATAGTTTTCAGGATCCGTTGAGGCACCACTTTTGTGGAGAGGGACCACTGTTGCTGTACGCCATTCTTTGGGTACATATCCTGTAGTAAGGCTGAGATTGAACAGTAGCTTTATGTTGGGGTTCATCTCTTCTTGGAGTTCATGTAGAATGCAGCCCGGGACACCGTCTGGTCCCATTGATGCTGTGTTTTTTGCTTTGGAGAGGGTGGCTCTCACCTGAGCATCTGAGATGTCAGGGGGGCAGCACTCTGCTGGGATAGATAATTGCTCTTTTGGGGGAAGGGGGAGGAGAAGTTTGTGCTGAACCTGTCAGCCAGGATGTTGGCAATGTCTGTGGGTTCAGTGTATTTTTTGTCATTTTGGACTAACTCTGAGCATATCTGGGAGTTTCCACCCAGGTTCCTAACATAACTAAAGAAAGCCTTGCGATTATCTTTAGTGTCTTGTGCAATTTTTCTCTTGAAGCTGGCCTTAGATGATTTTATAAGTGCCTGTAGTTTTTTGCTAATACTGATCAGAGATACCTTTCCTTTTAGGGATTTTGCTCTATCATGCAGTAGCTTCCTCCTTCTATTGTATAGTTTGTTTATGGCTGGGGTCCACCAGACAAGACGCCTGCCTTTGGGGGATTGGGTCTTGGTTTAATTTGGGATTGCATGATCCATGCATTCCTGAAGGTGTTCATAGAATGCGTTTATAAAGGATTCTAAAGTCTGGGCCGTATTTTCCACAGGCCCAGGGGCTTTGAAGGATTCCACCTCAGTTTTTAGGAGTGTGAAGTTTGCTTTAGAGAAGTTTTTCACTGTGGTTTTCTGGGCAGGGGGTGAGGTCGGGATGTGGATATCCAGTGAGATTAATTTATGGTCTGATCTTACTAGTGAGGGATACACTTCTGGTCTGGAGTATAGAGTCCCCATGTTGGTGATGATCAGGTCCAGTATGTTTTCCCCTCTTGTGGGAGTGGTGACAAGTTGTTCCATAGCATTTGAGTTTATAAATTCTAGGAACCTTTGGGCTAGGGTGTTGGAGCTAGAGTAATGCTCCCAGTCTATGTTTTGGTAGTTGAAGTCACCCAATATAATGGTGTTTGGGGAGACCTTCATATTTTCCAGTGTTCTCAGGAAGGTTGAGTGGGGTTCCTGGGTTTGGGATGGTGGTCTGTAGCAGGCTATAAACTGGAAGGCAGTTTTACCCACTGGTAGTTGCACATGGATAGTTTCCGATGCTTCGTGCTGTGTCACCAACCTGGAGGTGTGGGTATCTTTGATGAATATTGATACTCCCCCTCCTTTTGTGGTTCGGTCCAAGTTTTGGGGCCGAAAAGTATGGTATGAGGTATAACCTGGTAGTGCTGTGGTGCTCTCGGGAATATTGAACCAGGTTTCTGTTACTGCACAGATATCGATGTTCTCCATGCTGAGGAGAGTTCCAAGTGCGTGCATCTTGAGGTTTAGACTTCTGATACCTATGGAGGTGGGTTTGTCTTTTGAGAAAAAAGACACTATGGGGGTGGCAAGAGCCTTTGAAAATATCTGAAAGCCCAGGGGTGACAGGTGCAAGCCGTCCCTAGCGAAGCAATGTGGCTTGTCGAGCATGTCATCCCAGGCTGACAGGCTTTGGATCCCCTTTGAATGACACAAATACTTAAGCCAATTGTTGAAATTGATCATCTTGTCTTCATATTGTGGCATCATTCTTGGTGAGAGTAGGATGCTACTCAAGGTCAGGGTCATACTGGCCTGGGCTACATGCTCAGAGAGCTCCTCTATGTCTCTTTTCATGTAGTCCAGGGAGGTATGTCTCAGGTCATTCACACCAGCATGGACAATGACTGAGTCATATTTGTACTTGCCTTGGAGTGACCTGAGTGCTTGTGTTATGTGGCAGATCCTAGCGCCTGACAGGCAGCTCACCATGACCTTCTCCTTGTTCAGCCTGGTGAGCGGGACGTCAGAGTGCCTGATGATAGAATCACCTATTACAAGTGTATCAGGTATGTTGTTTAGCCTTAAGGGCTGTGACTGTTCGGTACACTGGCTTTGTGAACTATGTGTTGCATGTGTTTTGTTTTGGGGTAGCGGTTGCTTGGGATGTCTGTTTTGGAGGTCTCTGCTGCTTAGACAGATTTTTATTTAGAGCCTCCGAGTATGTTTTTGTGTGTTTATGTGTTTGGTTTGCTGTTGTGGTAGGTCTATGTGTGAATGGAATTGTAGTGTGTGTGGTTACCTTCTCCTCCTGACTGGTTACACCAGTACTGAGTTGAGAGAGCTTAGCCTCCAGTCTGGCTATATGGTTGCATCTCTCACATATGTTGGAACTTGTTGGAAGGAGGAGAGGGTTGTCTGTGTACATGAGGCAGTTATAACATTGCCTCAAGATTCCCAGATTCACTAGCTGGACTGGAGAGGAGATTGACAACTGAACTTTGGTCATGCTAGAATAGTATAGGGAACTACTTTATAATTGAAAAAAGGGCCAATGGGGAGCAAGGTACTCAGGGGGAGTTTGTGAGGATGTAGTGCTTTCAATTTTTTAGTGCTGACTTATATAATTGCTTTAGTGAGCAAGTGCCAGGCTTTAGATTAGGAATAGGGTGTTTATTTTGAGAGCTAGTGCAGTTCTAAGGGAAAAAGTGAAGAGCAGACTTTGTGGAGCCGAGAATGGTTTAAACCCAATTAAGCAAAATTGCGCAAAGCCACGCTAAAGCGGGTTTTATACATGGGGACTTGAAAGAGCTAGAAATTGGCCCAAAACTGCCAATAGACTACCAGATTCTTGTGCTGGGAACACTCCTCCAGGGATAGATAGGCTGCTCTAAGCTCCCCACTCCCACTGGTGAACAAAGAAGCCTCCTTTTATCCAAGAAAGGAAATGGGCAACACAGGAAATTTCCAAAAGTCCAGAATACAGCCAAGCCTGTATTTGGACTACTCTAGGTCAGGAAAGGCGGGAAACAAGGATACTTTTTTTGTTTTTTTCTTTTTTTGTAAGCAAACAGCAGAAAAATGCAATAAATATGTAACACAGGCTAGCGCACTTGAGTGTGTAGCCTCAACAGGTAAATGCAACAAACAGGACAATCTTTAAAAGTGCAGGGTGGAAAAACAGCTTTAAACAGTTCAAAACAGGTAAATGAGCAGAAATACTTGCTTTTCAGCTATATCGGACAGTCACACAGGTAATAGCAGGAAAAAAACACTTTATCAGGTAAGCAGTCGCTCTTTTTGCCTCTCTGCTGCTAGCACCACTCTGCAGGACCACAAGGAGCTTGACTGAGTAGTAACAAGCGCAAAAACCGCGCCAAAGCGAGTTTTATACAGGGGGACTTGAAAGAGCTAGAAATTGGCCCAAAACAGCCAATAAACTACCAGATTCTTGTGCTGGGAACACTCCTCCAGGGATAGATAGGCTGCTCTAAGCTCCCTACTCCCACTGGTGAACAAAGAAGCCTCCTTTTATTCAAGAAAGGAAATGGGCAACACAGGAACTTTCCAAAAGTCCAGAATACAGCAAAGCTTGTATTTGGACTACTCTAGGTCAGGAAAGGCGGGAAACAAGGATAATTTTTTTGTTTTTTTCTTTTTTTTGTAAGCAAACATCAGAAAAATGCAATAAATATGTAACACAGGCTAGCGCACTTGATTGTGTAGCCTCAACAGGTAAATGCAACAAACAGGACAATCTTTAAAAGTGCAGGTGGAAAAACAGCTTTAAACAGTTCAAAACAGGTAAATGAGCAGAAATACTTGCTTTTCAGCTAGATCAGACAGTAGCACAGGTAGTAGCAGGAAAAAAACACTTTATCAGGTAAGCAGTCGCTCTTTTTGCCTCTCTGCTGCTAGCACCACTCTGCAGGACAACGAGGAGTTTGGCTGAGTAGTAACAAGTCCAAAAACCACACCAAAGCGGGTTTTATACAGGGGGACTTGAAAGAGCTAGAAATTGACCCAAAACGGCCAATAGACTACCAGATTCTTCTGCTGGGAACACTCCTCCAGGAATAGATAGGCTGCTCTAAGCTCCCCACTCCCACTGGTGAACAAAGAAGCCTCCTTTTATCCAAGAAAGGAAATGGGCAACACAGGAACTTTCCAAAAGTCCAGAATACAGCAAAGCCTGTATTTGGACTACTCTAGGTCAGGAAAGACAGAAAACAAGGATACTTTTTTTGTTTTTTTCTTTTTTTGTAAGCAAACAGCAGAAAAATGCAATAAATATGTAACACAGGCTAGCGCACTTGAGTGTGCAGCCTCAACAGGTAAATGCAACAAACAGGACAATCTTTAAAAGTGCAGGTGGAAAAACAGCTTTAAACAGTTCAAAACAGGTAAATGAGCAGAAATACTTGCTTTTCAGCTAGATCGGACAGTCTCACAGGTAGTAGCAGGGAAAAAAAGCACTTTATCTGGTAAGCAGTCGCTCTTTTTGCATCTCTGCTGCTAGCACCACTCTGCAGGACCACGAGGAGTTTGGCTGAGTAGTAACAAGCGCAAAAACCAGGCCAAAGCAGGTTTTATACAGAGGGATTTGAAAGAACTAAAAATTGGCCCAAAACGGCCAATAGACTACCAGATTCTTGTGCTGGGAACACTCCTCCAGGGATAGATAGGCTGCTCTAAGCTCCCCACTCCCACTGATGAACAAAGAAGCCTCCTTTTATCCAAGAAAGGAAATGGGCAACACAGGAACTTTCCAAAAGTCCAGAATACAGCAAAGCCTGTATTTGGACTACTCTAGGTCAGGAAAAGTGGGAAACAAGAATCATTTTTTTATTTTTTTCTTTTTTTGGAAGCAAACAGCAGAAAAGAAAAATGCAATAAATATGTAACACAGGCTAGTGCACTTGAGTCTGTAGCCTCAACAGGTAAATGCAACAAACAGGACAATCTTTAAAAGCGCAGGTGGAAAAACAGCTTTAAACAGTTCAAAACAGGTAAATGAGCAGAAATACTTACTTTTCAGCTAAATCGGACAGTCGCACAGGTAGTAGCAGGAAAAAGAAAACACTTTATCAGGTAAGCAGCTGCCCTTTTAGCCTCTCTGCTGCTAGCACCACTCTGCAGGACCACGAGGAGCTTGGCTGAGTAGTAACAAGTGCGAAAACCGTGCCAAAGCGGGTGTTATACAGGGGGACTTGAAAGAGCTAGAAATTGCCCCAAAATGGCCAATAGACTACCAGATTCTTGTGCTGGGAACACTCCTCCAGGGATAGATAGGCTGCTCTAAGCTCCCCACCCACACTGGTGAACAAAGAAGCCTCCTTTTATCCAAGAAAGAAAATGGGCAACACAGGAACTTTCCAAAAGTCCAGAATACAGCAAAGCCTGTATTTGGACTACTCTAGGTCAGGAAAAGCGGGAAACAAGGATAATTTTTTTTGTTTTTTTCTTTTTTTGTAAGCAAACAGCAGAAAAATGCAATAAATATGTAAATATGTGACTCTGAGGGATTGGGATTTATTTAAGTGGAGCATGTCCAACAGCTCAGGACATGACATGGCCTTGTATGTTAAGCAGATATAGCCTCAGAGTAGATGATATGCCACAGAGTATAGCTGGAGTTATTTTTAGATGGTCGGCATAGGGCATCTGTTTTAGATCAGTGATTCTTTTAGTGAGATATTTCTGCAGCCTTTCCAGTTGTTGCAGATGTCTTGTGAGGTACGTACCAAACAGGGCATTGTACTTTATAATGGGTACAATGAGGGATGAGTACAGTGGGACAATGACCTTTTCTGGTTGAAAAGCCCTTAGTGATGAGGTGTGCCACATAGGATTTTTCTGACTGTTGTGGCAATGTGGTTATCGAAGGTGAGACCACTGTCCACCTTTGTACCCAAGTCTCTCATCACACTTTCGGTGTTTAGTGTAAATTCATGGGTACATGGTTTTTCACAAAGGGGATAACTATACATTTCTTGGCATTAAGCTTGAGTCCATGGCTCTGGCACCAAGCATCTGTTTCTGTAGTGCCCTTTTGTAGAATATCCACATCATTTGGGGATTCAATAATGGCTCCCAGTTTGCAGTCATCTGCGAACTTTGTTAGCCAGAGTCCCTTAGTGCTGACCTGTACTTCAGAGAAGTAGATGCCAAACAAGAGAGGTCCCAGGACTGAATCCTGAGATACTCCACTTGTCACTTGTCTGGAGCTGAATTTGGAGCCAGCTACTTTTACAGTCTGGGTTCTATCAGTAAGCCAGTTGGCAACCCATCGAGTGACATAGGGATTTATGTCCAGCTTAGTAAGTTTATCTATGATTCCAGAGTGGGGGATGGTGTTGAAGGCCTTGGCGAGGTCCAGATAGGCTGTGGGACCACCTTACCCTTGTCCACAGCTCTGGAGACTGATTTGAAGAAGTCAATCAGGTTCAGGAGACAAGATCGGCCCTTCATGAACCCAAACTGGGTGGGGTCCAGTATTTGAAGTTCACCAATGTCTGCTTACAAGTTCCATGACAATACATTCCATGTCCTTGCAGATCAGGCTCATCAGACTGAATGGACGGTAGTTCCTGGGATCCAAGGTGGATCCTCCCTTGTGGAGTGGGATAACTGTAGCTGTGTGCCACTCAGTGGGCATGAAGCCCGAGGTGAGGCTATGATTAAACATGACACTTAGGTGAAGTGCCAGTTCATTTTGTAGTTCATATAGTACACAGCCCAGGATGTCATCTGGTCCCATGGATGCTGTATTCTTAAGCTTTGGAGAGTGTGGTTTCTACCTGTGTGGCAATGATTACCAGAATTTGACAATCTTTTGGTATTGAGATGGGACCTTTAGGGTTGAGGGGGTGAAGTTGGCACTAAATCGATCTGCCAAGATATACTGGAGTTTTTTTTAAATAGATATTTATAAATAACTTTCCTATGCAGTTAGCAAGTGTTTGGTATAGGCTTATATATTTACAGGAAATGCTTATGACTAATGGTAATAACTGTAAGGATATTCAAGCACCATACTAAATCCTAGCAAATATGTATGAATAGTTTAGATTGAACTATAATTACTTTGCATTTAATATGTTGATTTCCTTATTGTATCCTGGATATTATTTGTATTTCAGATGTCATGTTTTCAGTTATTATAAAGTCATGTCTTTTAGTATATTAGCACTTTATGACAGGAAAAGAGCTCAGTAATATCTATGACTTGTGATAACACAACAAACAAGTTATAAGTTTCAGTATTACCCTATTAATATGGTAGATATTTACAGCTATCTCTATCTTAATTTTGTCTTTGAGTCATTCACTTTTAAGACCTGTTATCCATAGTAAGTTTTATATAAATAATGTTTTTTACTAATTTTTGTCATTTTAACTGATGCCAGGTAATTATTATTGATTTTAGTCAGTTATTTAAACATCTGCTATTCCAAAAGTTTAGGAGTTAATTAAGGACAAATATATCTTATGGAATATTTCTAAAAATATATGTTAACATCTTTTGGGAATGATACATACTCACTATGTGCTAACACCCAATTCTCATGAAGTTTTTATTTAGTGGGAGTTTGTCATGATAAGATTTATTCAGAGGGCAAGTAAATACAAATGCTAAATGATTCTTTGATTTGTTCTGCCATTTTGAAGTTTTTATTAGAACTAATACAGATGACATGCTTAGGTATTTTGGGTAAACATTTAGATTGTTAATAAAGCTAATGTTTCCTTAGTCTATTAAGCATGAAATTCAGATTATATATATCCTAGTATGTCTCTTGCTTCCCTAGTGAATAATTATTGTATAAATGTTTAATGTTTCTAATAATAGTGTATGTAACTCATCTCTAAAACCTAACTGGAATTAATATCTGATTAGTTGCTTATCACTACTATTTTTCTCTTAATTTATAATATATTCTCCATTTTTTTACTTTGTTTTAGTGGGCTCGAACCAACAAAGGTTGATGGTTGGGATAGGTAGTCTAGCAGATTTAGTTTTGTTTGCTAGACTAGGAAAGTATTTCATTCCATGTATAGGGTGATTTAAACTTTATATCAGAGTGAAATATGCAAAATTTTTTATATAACTGTTTTTCTAGTTTTGAAATGCCTGACACAATTGTTTTACTTTGATCTTTCATGGGGAAAGTTATTTGGATTGAGATAAATAGAAATACAACAATTGATATTTTATTCTCTATTCAGGAAGAGTATTATGTATACAGGATTCCATTAATACAAGTTCCTTTATTATTTGCTATCTTTAAAGAATTCTGATATGGATTTAACTTTGATATCTTTAAATACTAATGGCTTAAACAACCCATATAAGTGAGCCAACCTACTAAGGTATCTTAAACTAAACAAGGCTCAAGTAGTTTTTCTCCAAGAGACACACTTTAAAATACATGACACATTTATGTGGGACCCTAAGGAATACACAATACTTGCTCAATCTTCTTATAAAAATAAGACCAGAGGAGTAACAATTCTATGGAAAAAGACTTTTTTAAATCTCCAAATCATTTACAAACATGTAGATAATGATGGACTCATGGCCTTAGTTATACTTAAGTTTAATAATAGAATTTGGACCCTGGTTAATTTATACTGGTTCCTGGGTATGGGGGTTGGACTAGCTAAGAAACACTTAGATTTTATTATAACTGCTTCTAAAGGTAATATTATACTAGGAGGTGATTTCAATTGTATCACAGATATTACAGAAACTACCAATAGGAAATCTCCTAGATTATCGTCCTCAGCCAAACAGTTAAAAAATGGACAGAAATTTTTCAATTAAAAGATACCTTTAATGCTTTGGGACCAAATTCTTTACTATTCTCATACCAGGACTATAGACATGGTACCCAAACTAGAATAGATAAATTTTATATCTCACAAGATCTTTTCTCTAAAATCATATTTTTTTTAAAAACAACCTTGTCCCTTTTCAGATCATAATTCCCTGTTGTTAACAACACACTTGGAATTTAATCAATTAGTTATTACTTTAAGGATTCCTTCATATATCACAAAAAATAAAGATTTTAAATCTTGGATAACTTCTGAACTTCATCATTTCTTACAGATTAATTATAAACCTGAAGCAAACACAATTATGGTTTGGAATTCTCTTAAGGCCTATCTATATGGTAAAACCATTAGCTGGTACAAAAATAAAATTAAAGAATTGGACTAAGAATAACATCATCTCCAAAATCAAATATTATCTCTTAAATATAATAAAAACCTAATTGCTAAATATAATAAGAGGAAAATAGAAGAAGCAAATAAGAAATACTATGAAATATTATCCCATAAAACTAATTTAGCTATGGAAAAACTGAAATTAAATTCTTATGCTACCTCTCCTAAGCATCTTCATAACCTATCTATGAAAGTTAAGATACAATCAAAAATTAATAACATTGATAGTATCTTTCATGAAGGGAAAAGGAAAAAAGTCTCGGACATAGGGGACATTCTGGAGGCTTTCAATTATTATTATTATGCAAAGCATCATAAAGATAAAATAAGTACAAATGAATGTGAGAAGTTAGAGAATATAGTTCCCAACATAAGAATTTGTGAGGAACTTAAGTTAGATCTACAAAAACCTATTTCTCAAAAAGAAATTATAGATGGGATTAAAGAAAGTAAGTCTAATAAAGCACCTGGAATAGATGGCTTAATTATAGAAATTTGTAGATTGTTCAATTCTTCTATAATCTTTCTCCTACATAAAACATTTCTTGAAGTTCAAACATTAGCAAATATTCCTCCTTCTTGGAGATATTATCTAATTTCCCCTATATTAAAAAAGAATAAGGACGCTAATCATTGCAACTCACATAGATCAATTTCTTTGTTGAATAATGATTATAAACTATTTATGTCAATTATGGTCAATAGATTGAAAATACCCATATCTAAAATAATTAATGAAGACCAAACAGGTTTCATACATAACAGGCATAAACAGGATAATATTAAAAGAGTATTAACTCTGATAGATTACCTCAATAGAGGAAACCATGAAGCATTGATAATAGGTCTAGATATTCAAAAGGCATTTGACTCCTTAAATTGGGGTTATTTATTTAAAGTCTTACAGTTATTTGATTTTCCCCCATTTTTATAACAATGATAAAGAAAATCTATGAAAATAATCTAGCATATGTCAAATTAGGTCCCTTTACTTCCAAAGCAATCCAAATCACTAGCGGTACTAGACAAGGATGTCCCATGTCCCCTATCCTATTTGCTCTGGCCATAGAAATACTTGCCATTTTAATACTTAATAACCCAAAGATAAGAGGTATAACTATATACGACCAATATATTTCTAAAATAATGATGTTTGCTGATGATGTCTTACTTACCTTACCCAACTCTAAGGAAGTGTTAGGTGAAGTGGATATAGTAACAACAAATTTCCAAAAAAATCACAGGACTCTCCTTCAACAAATCTAAATCAAAATATTTATTATTAAATAAAAAAAGAACATACATGTTCCAGTTAATCATATTACTGGAAGCAAAGTTTCAACTCTAGACTATTTATGCATAGTCCTAGGCAAGAATATAGAGGAAACCTTACAACTTAACTATGCTAAAGCCATAGACTTAATCAAGACATTAATAAGCAAATGGAATAATTTGTTTATAATATTTGATGATAGGTTACAACTGATAAAAATGGTTTTGTTACCTAAAATATTATATATAGTACAAGCCTACTTCCATCAGGAAAGAAACTTCTTAAAGAAATCACTTCAACTCTGATGAAATTCCTATGTAACCCCAAAAGAAACAGAGTGGCATATTCTCATCATATCAGAAAATGGGAACAAGGGGGGTTAAAATTCCCAGAGATTGAAACTTATATAAAGGCATTTATAATTAAAATAGTGATGAATTGGATAAATCTTAGATACTCTTCCAATTGGAAACAATTACATTCCGTTATACTAATGAATGAAAATTGTTTATCAAAGAATGTGTTAGAAAAATATGTAATAGTAATATTCATGCTTAGTGCATTTAGTGCATTCGAGATTTAAAAGGGTTAATACATTTATTCTGTTCACACTGCATGAATCTGCACAGCCATTAGAAACTTAACAAGAGGCATTCTATTTTCTGCTAATGTCAGCAAATAACAAGAAGTAATTCATTTCTGCTAATGTCATGAAAATTAACAAAGGGATATTGATTTCTGCTTATGCCATAAGAAAACATGCAGCTGCTAGAAGCTATTGATAAAGAAAACAATAGATGCTTGAAAGTTTAAACCGTAGTCAGCATTACTTGTACTAAAGCTAGAAATGTACCTTGAATCTAGGTAAAATGTAACACATGTATTAGAGCAGTACAATAGAAGAACTGAAATGCTGAAATGGACTGACATAAACCCAAGGCCAGGTTGTTTTTCTCAAAATGTTTTTGCAGAATGACAGATATTTTAACTTGGTCAGCAATAAGTCTAACAATATTTTCTATAGAACATACAGAAAGCTGTGTCTAACTACGTCAGCAATAGAATGTAACATTTTCTATTTGACAGGAAGAGAACTGTATAAGTATAACCTACTAGTCATTAATCATTTAGACAAACCCTGTGCATACATGCTTTGTCTCCTTGCTGTAAGTAATAAAGGGTGCCTTGCTTGAACCTAACGTGAAATGGTCTTTGAAGTTTTTTCCTTTGACAGATTGGTCCTTCGGACCGGAACCCTCTTTTCACCTCGGATCAGACGGGCCAGGTGGTTGAAACTGTATGGGGAAGAAACCAAATCGGTTCTTCTTATCTGAAAAGCCCTCCGACTGAATTGTCGTTTGAAAGAGGCCAGCCACTTTCTGATCTGCGATTGAAGGATGGGTCTCCGCAAATTGGTGATCAATCACGTGGGCTCAGGTAAGGTGAATCTACTTCTTTCTGTTTTCTCTTTTAGATCAGGTACTAGATGTGTATTGTTTTTGTTAGACTGTATTTTTCTTACAAGTCAGGGACAAAAAAGATTACTGTCTTGTCATAGATCAGGAGAAACAGAATAAGTAGGCAGTCATTCTGAAGAGACTATAACAAAATCCATGGTACCACATTAAAAATAAGAGAAGTTACGTAACAATCAAAGGGTAGAACAAAATGGGTAATAATTGCTCAAAAAGACCCCAAAATCCACCGTTAACAGAAGATGCAAAATACATGCAGTCGCAGCATGCAGACAATATTAAATATTATTCAAAATGGGTTAATAAGTATGAATTCGACAGAAAATTAGAAAAAATCCTCGCTTATCAAACTTATCAAACAGCTCAAAACTGATTCCAAAGGTCGGGTAAAAAAGCAACATAAATTAGGAATTCCTCAGGCACACAGGTGGATTGAGGAAGTAAACCGTAGGGAACAAAAGAACAAGAATTCAAAAGCAATGTTTTTAGATAAGGAGGATAATAACTTAGTAATAGTATCAGCACCTTCGCCTCCCTTACCGGAATATGAAGCAAGTGAACAGGTTAGTCCACCCCGATGATATCCTGTTGTCACTGAAGATAGAGGCATTATGAAAATAAACCCGTTTATTAGAGATCCCATTGAGACCAGGTCTCGAACAAAGGCAAGTAACTCAAATGAAGACATCGAGTTATGGCAAATGGTTAAGAATTCATGATCTATAAGTGAAGGAGAAGAAATATGTCCACTTATAGAAGTACCCATCCCTCAGGCAGGTCAAGACAGTCAGGACCCAACTATTTTAGTGTATAGACCTTGGACTCCGGAAGACATCCGGAAAGCCACTGAGGGAATTCCCCATCCAAAGGTTAATTTTAGAAAATTCTCTGAAGACTTACAAGGAATGAGGCTGAGTTATAACTTGAACGGAGAAGAGGTAGAAAAGGTAGTTAGACAAATTGTTGGGCCAGATTGGCATATGATTAGTGGGAACTGGAATCCCCGTGACGCTGCACAAAGACCCCTCCCACATAGCAGCGCAGAATTAGACACCAGAGGAAAAGGTCTTACAGACCGCATCTTTGAAAAATGGAAACCTAGGGCAGACTGGACTTGCATTAATCAATGCATCCAACAAGAAGGTGAAACTATTGACCGGTATTATGCCAGACTATTAGAGTGTTTTAATAACCACTGTGGAATGCAGGTTCCTGAAGAACAAACACAAGATTTCCCATATGAACAGCAGTTAAAGAATGCATTTTTAAAGGGCAGTATTACACGTATAAGCAGTTTTATTACAAAACACATGGTAGATCATCGTACAAGCAGGTTACAATCATTACTTGAATATGCTAGGCATGCTGAAAGGCATTTTAATAGCAAAAAGAAAAAGAAAGCTCAAATATTTTCTGTAGAAGATGGAGCAGAAGTTTATGTAGTACAGTCCGGGAAAAAGGGCAAGAAAAATGCACAGGAAAACAAACAATCTGATCAACGATCAGAGGACTTTGAAGGGCGAAAGAAAAGGGGAGAATGTTTTAAATGCGGTAAAAAGGGACATTTGGCAAGGGATTGCAAGAAAAACAAGAAGGCAACAACGGAAGACAAGGAGGGTGAGGACTGACTATATGGTAGACAGGAATCACTAGAAGGGGCTAGCAAAGATGGGATAAATGAGAATGTGATAGCGGTATTAGAGGAAGTGCAGGAAGTTAGTGACAATGAAGAAGATGAAATATTAGACCTAGCTTTATTGAGCTTGGAGCTCTATTTAGCAGACACAAAACCAGAAGTTACACTCTTGGTAGAAGGGAGAGAAGTCACATTCTTGTGTGACTCAGGGGCATCATGAACCCTGATACATCCCTCCAAACTACCAAAAAACACAGAGACACCTGATTACATACTGGTTAAAGCATCTAATGGACAGCTGTATTGGGAGCCACTCTCCCGTGACATTGCAATAACTGATCCAGTTTCAGAATTGACACAAAAAAGCAAAATTGTTGTTTCTGCAAAATGCCCAGTAAACCTCTTGGGCAGAGACCTCATGCAGCTATTTGGTATAGCAGTAGTCCCAACTATGCAGGGTATGGAAGCACAGTGACAAATTGATACCTTTGCAGTGCAATCAGAGGGTGAAATGTTTTATTGGTACAGCCAGGACTTGGTTATGACTAGTCCAGGGACTGTAACCAAAGAGTTAATGAATGTAGCCATCAGCAAGGTCCCCTCCCTTGACATTGATAAGCAACAACTGTTGCACTGTACCCTGTATTATTGTAATACACCAGGACCTGATAAGGAATATGAGCAAGAATTGTTTAAGAATCATGCAAATAGATTGATATTGCGTAACCTGTACTGGTATAGAAGGGAACAGTGTAGCCAGCTGTTCATTGCCCCAGGAGTTCTTTGCACTTTATAAATCTAATCGATTACCACATGTTAGCTTAACCAAAAACAGAAATATAGAATGGGCAGACCTAGGAGAAAAAGTCACAAGATGGGAGAAACAGACGGAGCTAGAACTGTCAGAACAGGGAATACAAATACAAAAGTTGAACTGGATAACTCAGACAAACCCAGCTGTGCACTTATAGTCTGGTGAGGACAGCTGATATACACTCCTGTTAAGGGAGGAAGAAAATGCCTTACAAAATATACCAGAGACTCTCTGGTCAACAGGAAAGTCAGATGTAGGACATATTCGTACAGCAGGACCAGTTACTATCTCATCAAAGTCAGCATTCAGACCACAAAAAAGACATTATCCCTTAAGAAAAGATGCAGAGGCAGGGATAAAGCCTATTATAGCAGCCTTACTTAAAGGAGGGATACTAGTAGAATCTCCCGATTCACCATGTAACACACCCTTGTTTTCAGTCAAAAAAGCAAATGGAGAATGGCGTATGGTCCAAGATTTACAAGCTGTAAATGATGCAGTAATACCAAGGGCACCCACAGTGCCAGACCCACACACCCTGTTGACTGATTTAAAACCTCAACAGAAGTATTTTTCTGTGGTAGACATCAGCAATGCGTTCTTTTAGATACCGATACACTCTGGCAGCCAGTATTGGTTTGCATTCACATTTCAGGGAAAAAGGTATGCATATACGCGACTACCACAGAGATATTGTGAAAGTCCAACAATATTCTCACAAGAAATGGCAAGCAACTTGGCGGGATTCACCCCACCAAGAGGCAGTCAGATTTTACTTTATGTTGATGACATCTTGCTGGCAGCCCCCACCCAGCAGGATTGTCGAGAAGATACCATTGCACTTCTACAATTCTTAGCCGCTGAAGGACATAAGGTAAATAAAAGTAAACTGCAACTTTGGAAAAAACAAGTCAAATACCTAGGATATGTAATATCCAAGGAAGGCAGAACACTAGATGAGGACAGAAAGGTATCAATTTTGCAAGCACCAAAACCCACTACCAAGAAGGAAATTATGTCCTTCCTGGGTACAACTAATTTTTGCCGGAGCTGGATTCCAAACTATGCTTTGGAATCTGCACCACTAACTGACCTTATATATAAAAAGCCTATGGCAGCACAAGATTTATTACAATGGACACCAGAGGCAGAATCTGCTTTCTGCAAACTGAAGCAGTTAATAGCATCCTCATTTGTTCTGGGAATACCAAACTACCATAAACGTTTTTTCCAAACTGTAGACTGTAAGCAGTTTTACATGACATCAGTACTGACACAACAGCATGGGGATAAGCAACGCCCCATTGCTTACTATTCATCACAACTAGACCCAGTGGCACAATCCTTACCCCACTGTGTACAAGCAGTAGTTGCAGCTGCAATGGCAGTACAGGCTTCGGCCTCAGTAGTCTTATTCCACTCTCTCACTTTGAGAGTGCCTCATGCAGTCACAATTATTTTACTACAAGAAAAGGTGGCATATCTTTCCCCTGCTAGGCATCTTTCCTGTATGACTATATTGTTGAGCCAACCTCATATGACAATTGAACGATGCACAACTTTTAACCCTTCTACTCTGCTCCCGACCCCTGCAGACGGCACACCACACCACACACCACACCGCTGCCTGCAGGTAATTGAGCAAAAGACACTACCTAGAAAAGATCTCATGGATGTCCCCTTGGATGCTGCCGAGGTGACATACTACGTGGATGGCTCATGCAAAAGGGGTCCTGCAGGACAGAACCTAGTAGGCTATGCAGTAGTTTCTGATACTGAAATTATAGAAGCAAAACCTTTACCACACAACTTATCTGCACAGGCAGCAGAATTGATTGGTTTGACATGGGCATGTACCTTAGCAAAGGGTAAATGTGTAAACATTTTTACTGACAGCCAGTACGCTTTTTCTACTGTACATGTTTTTGCGCAACAGTATTAAAACCGGGGAATGATAACATCTACTGGCAAACCTATCAATCATGCACAGTTTATTTTAGATCTTTTAGAATCTATTCAGTTACCTCAGAAAGTAGCCATTTGTAAATGCACAGCTCACACCAAGCAACAAGATAGGATTTGAAAAGGTAATGCAAGAGCTGATACAGCTGCAAAACAAGCAGCTACAGAAGTATTTCTTTTAAATGAGGAACTACAACCCTCTGAGATTTTAGACTTAGAAACATTAAAAACAATGCAGACACTCACTACGCAAGCTGAAAAACAACGATGGGTAAAACGAGGAGCAATTCTCGAAAAGGGGCTGTACATCTCTAGAGAAGGGAAACCGATACTACCATCTAATTTGTTTAGATATGCAGCTTTGTTGAGCCATGGGCAGTGCCATGTCTCAACAGGGGGGATGGTACAGCTGGTGAACCAGGTGTTCACAATGTACGGATTTACAAACTACTCTAAATAAAATTTGTTTGACGTGTCAGATTTGTAAAAAACATCATGCACAAGGGGCGTTAAAGCCCAAGCAAGGGAGTTTCCCTACACCACCATATCCGTTTCACACTATCTGTATGGATTTCATAGAATTGAACAAATGTGAAAATAAGAAGTATTGTCTTGTCATTGTAGATATGTTTTCCAGATGGGTGGAAGCCTTTCCAACCAAAAATCCAGATGCAGCCTTGGTGGCAAAAGTACTTGTCAAAGAAATCATCCCTAGATTTGGCATTCCAGAAAGGATCTACAGTGACAATGGTACACACTTTGTAAACCAAACCATACAGCAGTTAAGTAAGCATTTTGGTATTTTTTTAAAAAATCATTGTGCATACCATCCACAATCTGCAGGGCTAGTTGAAAGCCATAATGGTATATTTAAAAAAAATTGAGAAAATTGATAGCTGAGACAGGGAAAAACTGGATATACTGTTTACCCCTGGCACTGTTGAGCATGAGAACTGTCCCTACAGCAAAATGATTGACTCCTTTTGAAAAGTTATTTGGAAGGGCTTACTTTCCACCCCAGTGGAAACTTCTCATGTCATCAGACAAGGAAGCTGATTTTACACTAGCTGAATATATGTAGAAAGCCATGAATTCTAAACATCTGTTGCAGTCAAATTCTGTTTCAGATAGAAAGCAAACCGAGACATCAGAAGTGGCAGTGACACCCTGGGACTTGGTGTGGATAAAAGTTGTCAAGAAGAAGAATTGGTTATCGCCAAGGTGGGAAGGTCCCTACCAGGTGCTTCTTTCGACACCCACTGCAGTCAAGATAGCAGAGTGAACTTCGTGGATCCACCTGACACACTGCAAACTAGTTAAGAACTGGACAAAAATCTTACCTCTCCATCGGGGCCCTCAGCACAAAGTCTGGCTACAAAGGGGGGGTCAGATCAATAGGACTGATCCGTCTCAACCCCAGTGAAGAAACCATCGGTGCTGAAGGTCCTATGTCCTATTAGGGCAGAGAGTAAGAACACATGTCTGAAATAAAGATGACAGAATCCAGTAAGATCCAAATGTACCTATTCGGAAGAGTCGGAAAAAACAGGAATGCAGAACAACCGTTTCCTCGGAAGTATTGCATAACCATCCTGTTGACTGTACTAGTGACAATAATCTTTTTGTTGTGGCCATTTCTTTTCACAGCCACACAAACCGGACTGAACAAGCGTGCAGAGTTGTACGCAGAGTGGCACCCAAACTTCAACACTTACCAGGCAATCAAATATGTGTATGCTGAGACCTTCAATGTTTCGAATTGCTGGATTTACACAGCTTTGCCAACAGCATACGGGGGTTATTGTTAACTTCAGTCCCCCCTAGGAGCCAACAAGACCTGGGAAAACTTAGTCTATGATACACCAGATGTCACATCACAAGATAAAGTAGCATTGCACTTGTCTGTTCGACAGAAGAGGACTGTGTGTTTTTACAAAAATGATACAGTTCAGGTGGGTTGGAGCAATTGCAATGTGACTGTTCCTTATAGATGCTACAATAAGACTGATAACACAGGATCCTATTGCAACATGAGCAATGATTCATTTGTTGAACTGATGCATAGGACAACTGATGAAGTAAAACATAATGCTGACCTTTATAGACAACTGTCTATGATAGACAAAAAAATGTTTCATCCAGAGCCAGGACATAGTAAAGTTGCTACCAAAGTAGAAAACTGTATGTGGTAGGAAAGCATACAAGTGGTTACCTGAGAATTGGTCCAGCAGTTGTTATTTGGAGTACCTGGTTCCGGCCATACAACACACAGCAGTTTTACCTCAAGGGAAAATTCGGAATGTTCGACGAGAAATCAAGAAGCCTGTCAATCCAGTGGAGCAAATTAATGCGGGCTGGAAAAATCATCATGCTGTGGGCTTAGGGAGAAATGGACTGTCACATATGGACTTGAGTGATACTGTTATCTCGTGGCAAGTGTACTGCCAGCATATGGATCTACAAAATCAATCTGGGAACTGAGAAAATTGTCTAAACTTCTCGAAATAATGAGCAATGAAACCTTTTCTGTCCTAAAATTGGTGACTGATGAACTGACTGCCATGAGAACTGTAGTGCTTCAAAACTGCATGGCTGTCGACTTCACCCTAGCGGCGAGAGGAGGTACGTGTGCTTTAATCCAGGAGGAGTGCTGTTCGTATATTCCTGACCATAAACACGAGATAGACAATCATCTTGAGGTAATTCAGCAGGTGTCAGCCATGACCAAACCAGGACCAAATCCATTGATGGACTTTTTCCAGAGATTGTTTGGGGGGTGGGGCAGTATCCTGATGAACATCCTGATTGCCATCTGTGTAGGAATGATCCTACTGGTGGTATGTGTGTGCTACTGCATTCCCTGCATGAAAAGACTGATTAAAGACTTTATAGATATGTCAGTTTCAGAAACCTTATACCAAGGTGCTGAACTTGAAGAATTGTTAAAAATCTAAAAAGGCTTTCATAAGTTTAAACTGAATGACTCTCTTAATTGCAAATCCTGAGTAGGAAGAGGTTAGGGGAAGAAAAACTGTTTATGCTTATCTTGAAAGTAGAATAAAAGTATTAAAAGGGGAAAATGTTAGAAAAATATGTAATAGTAATATGCATGCTTAGTGCATTTAGTGCATTCGAGATTTAAAAGGGTTAATACATTTATTCTGTTCACACTGCATGAATCTGCACAGCCATTAGAAACTTAACAAGAAGCATTCTATTTTCTGCTAATGTCAGCAAATAACAAGAAGTAATTCATTTCTGCTAATGTCATGAAAATTAACAAAGGGATATTGATTTCTGCTTATGCCATAAGAAAACATGCAGCTGCTAGAAGCTATTGATAAAGAAAACAATAGATGCTTGAAAGTTTAAACCGTAGTCAGCATTACTTGTACTAAAGCTAGAAATGTACCTTGAATCTAGGTAAAATGTAACACATGTATTAGAACAGTACAATAGAAGAACTGAAATGCTGAAATGGACTGACATAAACCCAAGGACAGGTTGTTTTTCTCAAAATGTTTTTGCAGAATGACAGATATTTTAACTTGGTCAGCAATAAGTCTAACAATATTTTCTGTAGAACATACAGAAAGCTGTGTCTAACTACATCAGCAATAGAATGTAACATTTTCTATGTGACAGGAAGTATAACCTACTAGTCATTAATCATTTAGACAAACCATGTGCATACATGCTTTGTCTCCTTGCTGCAAGTAATAAAGGGTGCCTTGCTTGAACCTAACGTGAACTGGTCTTTGAAGTTTTTTCCTTTGACAGAATGCTTTGGTAACTGACAAAGATAACAAGATATGGCACTATTTAAGTTTAAATTTACAGCATAGTACAACAAGATTAACTTAACTAACACTAATAAACAATATTTTTGATGTGTTTAGAAAATTCATTAACACAAATGTAAATATAAAACTGTGGCATAGATTTGTAATACCATTTACTATTACAAGGGATTTCCCTGATAAAACACATAGAGAGATTTTCAGTTTATGGGAAAATAACCTATTTTGTTGGTTGCAATGTATTGAAAGCCAACAAGCTTTGAACACACAAAGTATATTGTCAACTTCTGGACTATCCCCTAATGACTGGTTGGTTCTTCAGTGTGTCACAGCATACACTAAGGATCTGTGTAGAATAATACATAAACTCATCCTTCAAAACCGTACCAAAAATTATAAACTGGATTTTTGGAATTCTATATAATAATACCAATGTTAAGAATGAATTATCATATCTATATATATCATATCATATCTATATAACACTTTAATTGTCTATAAGACAGCTCCCAAAGATTCTTACTGCCAATATCTAACTAAAGGGTTTCAAGTATCATTATCAATGGAAGATAAAACAAACATTTTATTTTCAGTTAAGCTAACTTCTTACTCACAATTCTGGATGATTTTTCATTGGAAATTTCTACACAGATCCTTTTTGATACCTGAGAAACTTTCAAAAATGAGCCCTTCAAACAGCAAGTTGTGTTGGAGATTTCATCTGTCTACTAATGCTGAGTGGTCTCATATTCTTTTATGACTGTACTAATATTAAACCATATTGGAATGAGATTAACAAATTTATTCAAGCTATCTATACTGATATATTTATTTTGACAAAGTCTTTAATTTTATTGAATGTTGTTAATAGTAATAATATGAAGAAAGTTGACCTGTATTTTTGTGGACAATCTTAGCAATAGACAGAAAATGTATAACTAGAAGATGGAACTCTAGTGTAACACCCACAATGAAGGAATTCCTATCATCACTGAAGAAATGCATACTAATGGAGAAAAGAACTAAAGAGTTAAGAACTTTTCCTAAGCCATTAGTTAATAGTCCGTGGAAAAAAGTTTTGAATTTGATTGATACCCTACAGATGGAACCAAACTCTTCCTAACTACCATAGTTTATATATTAACTTGTTATTTAGCTACAAATGTTTTTATCTGAATCCTTTTTGTCAGGCTGAATGTAAATACTCAATAGTTATTGAATGTTATGAATGTATTAAATTATGGTGTTATTTCATCAAAATAAAAAATCATTTGAGTAAAAAAAAAAGAAACTGAGTGGTATCTTGTAACCTGGATCTTACCCACAGTAGTAAGCAAACCATTGCGTGCAACAACTAGTCTTCCTAGATATTTAGTAGCATTTTTGTGAATTTTATGCAAAAGATAAAAGTACTGTCTTCTGGGATAATTCATTGCATGTTCCAGCTTCGCCCTATTAGAAATAATTCCTTCTTCCTAAGCCTTGTCAAAAAGCTATGTCCCTCTTAAAATGAGAGGTAGAATCTAAAACTATTTTCTGATAGTAACGTCCATCTGCTAGTTGTTTCATAGCCTCAGTATGATATTTATCTCAGCCCCATAAGACAGTACTGCCCCCTTTGTCTGCACGAAAGAATTAAATCAGTATTGTTCCAAAAAGATTTTAAGCCTGCATGTTCCTCTACTGTGAGATTATCCCTTCTTCTCTTATATAATATTGAACTGTGTAACCCCTACTAAGCCAAATTTTCAAAAACAGACACTCTCTTGTGGGAAGGTGGTTGAAAATTTGACTTAAAAAATTAAACCCATCATCACACTTAGTTTCTGGCTTGTTAGAAAAATAAGCCTGCAAGTTTAACTTTATACAAAAAACTCATTAACAACAGTGGGTGTGGAATGTCACACATCTTGCATTCCAGAGCATTTTCTGAAAAAATGCACTTAAAAGGCAGAACATAAACAAATGTAAATATTTTGTGAACAATAAAAACTATTAAACCTACAAATAACAATGTTATCAGTAAGACATATTCTTTGCAATAATAACAGTGCATTCATAATCGTTTCCATAAATAATGTAATATATTATAATGCACAGAAATTCCAAATTATATTTAATTAATAATTAACAAATATAAACTAAATTAAACTAAATAAATATGTTTTCTGAACTTTCACAAACAAGTGTTCATATCTTGAAAACTGTGCAACCTAGATATATATTGTTGGAACATTTTTGTTTAACCAGACATAAATATTCACATGACAACAAGAAATTCTTCTATAACTGTATGCTTATTGAGATATTTACAGAAATATGAAAACATATGCTTAATTGTATAATTAGCAAAAACAATAATAATGGATATCTCACTAGATGTGCAACTTGCAGTACAAATATCAAAGAAAGTTTTCTTCAATAACATTTAAGGTTTCATGTATTGTCATGCAGCAGTTTATCTGTCACTTGTTTTTTGAAGTATTAAGCACATACAGAAATGACTACTAGCAAACAATTAGCAATATTTCCAGTATAGTATGATATAAACCAGCACTGACAGTGAATTGTCCTGTCCCCCACATTGGTGCTTTACATACATCACATATCTCAATGACATGTAGAATCCTCAGTTAGGAAAATATGAACATAAATGTGAAAATAAGAATAGTGGCAAACAAAGATTAATTTCTCAATTGCAGGACATCATAGAGTAACAATCTTGCTGCCATTTTATTAGAAACTCATTGCTGGATATTATTAGCTGGTAAGTGATTTAATAAAAGAAGCCAGACCTAAAACAGTTTTGGACTCCATAAAGAGGTATGGGTGTGAATGGAAGAAAACACAAAAGGGGTTACAGGCTTGAGTGAGATAACAAAATCAAATTCTGATGTACTAGCTGCAGATATGAAATTCAAACCTTTATGCAACACCTTGTGCTTCCCACACTCAGTGAACATTTAGAAATGTTAATAATTAAGTCACAGTCTGCGTTTATTTTTGTTGAGCCATCATCTCCCAAAAAAGATTGAAGATGTCTTTTGGCTGTCAATTGTGTACTCCCTGCCATTTGTGGGATTTAGTGTGAGAGAAAAAGATGAAGAAATACCCCACTAGCTTTTTGGAGCTTGGTTTACCAGCCATCTCTGTATCAGTTTCATTGGCTGAAGATGTCTCATCAGTGTACAAAATGTTATCAGACGAATCAAAGAAGAGAAGAATGGAGCAGGCATTCCCCCATGGTTGCCTTTTGCATATTTTATTTGGTCTCCTTTGTAGCAGTTGCTTAGCTTCAGAGAACCAGACAGCATTTGGCTTATATTTACACCACCTAAACTGTCACTTAAGTTCATAGTCCATGACATCTCTTTTAAATGTTTAAGCTTTTTGCTGGATAAGTCCTTATCCAATGCGGATAAATTGTTTTTATATTCTTGTAATTTGTCATCAAACAAAGGGTTAGTGACAAATTCTTTATCTCATTCCAATACTTTATTTACCTCCCCGTGTAAAACATTTATTTGTCTATCATAAAATTCAGCTAGAGCACAGACAAATAATAAAGATGCTGTATGCTGGATATTTTTCCAAGTAGAAATAAGTGACTCATCAGCATTATCTCCATTTGGTTTAGTAAGAAGATATAAACCATGAGGGACCTTCCCCCTTTGTTGATAAGCTTTAAAAGTTTTTGGTCCCATATAACAGACATAAGTTTCTTAGAATGGCCTTATAATTGTTTAAAAGAAAAGTATCAGTAGAACCACCCAAAAATGAAACAAGACCTTCTGGTAGAGTTTATGTTGAAATTCTATTTTTTGTAGCAAGAAAACATCCACATTGTCATTTGAGATTTCAGTAATAAAGTGTAAAGATTCCATGACCATTCAAATGAATGGGATATATTCACACTGTCTTCTGCCAGCACCAAAAACATAAGTAATCTACGCACACAAAAACACAAACACACACACACACACACACACATGCACACGCACATAAAGTATATAAATATAATCCAATGTAGGTTTATCTAACTTGAAAAAGATGTGACATACACTTATATTTTATGAGCTATTTGGAGGATTAATGCCATAATATTCAGCACTAGTGAACTGAAAATATTCAGAGACTAAACAGCCTATATATTTAACTGGGGAAAAAATGTTGATTGTTTCTATAGTTTGCAAGCAAGTCATTAACCCTTTTGAAAAAAAAAAAGCTTAGGACATGTCATCTCTGTAAAATAATACTGATATAGCCTCCCTACAGATGCATATTTTTATTTTTGTTATGATTTTAATGAGTAAAAGAAGCAAATCAATATCCAGAAAACATACTTTACCTCCAACGATGATAATTCTGTCTCCAATTACAACAGCAGGTGCACAGACATTCTTCACCATTCGGGTCTCCATTCTGAACCACATATTTCTCGGTACATTGTACACCTGTATAGGGAAAAAGATACCTTAACACTGCACGTGTGAAAAATGAAGGTACTGCAACGGTTAGATTCGGCAATTACCATTAAAATAGAATTCTTTGTCCATGAGTGAGCAAAGACTTACAGTTAATTCTAGTAAGTTTATGCTTTCGGACTTTATATTCACAATGAAGATGGAAAAGTAAAATACAATATGCTTTAGTAAATCAGTTATGTTAAAAGCATACACAGTGTGCAGTACAGCTTGGGAGTTGTGTCATGATATGTGTGCATCTGTACCAAAGGTCATTATTTTAAATATTGTGGGCGGAATTAATTACAGATACTACAGCACTTTGCATGAGCTTTGAGGGAAATGCACCCAGGAGGGATACAAGGACCACTTCACAAAAGAAAACTGGATGTAGATCATGCAATAGGCATAACACTGGTTAACACAGAAACTGGCTAAATCTTAAATAAATAAAAAAATATCTCATATCCATAGTATACTGCAACTCTAAGATTACCAGTGCCATTAAAGTAAGGACATGGCAACAACCTGAGTTTCTCTCATGATGGGTTTCTTACAAACAAATATCCAAACAAACACATTGCACAGTCTCTTAGATATTGGTGCATAGAAATGCAAGGCAAAAAGTCAAAAAAAATGCTAGCATTGTTGGTGAGCAAATATTCTTAAGAAGCTTTTCTCCCTTGGCCTCCTCTGAAAAAGAGTAGCTTTCTGCCAAATCAGACTATCCCGGTAAAGAAATTATATAATTAACTAACTGACTAAATAACGAAGAAGGCATTTGCCTTCAGTTGATTGCTGTTTGTTTGTCTTGAGCGTGGCTTAAATATATTTGTTAACTAACAGTGAAGTGCTGGAGGTATTTTCCCTGCATTCAACCGATGGCTTGGATACCTTAGAGGCAAGAAATGTGTTGTCTAACAATGGGTTTTCATTACAGAGTGATGTGTATTACTTACAGAAGACGTTCTTATCAGATAAGTTCTACTTTTTCCATATTTTTGTTACTTGTATCATGCAGCTAGTGTTGTCCTGATAATCCATTGTATAAAGTGCCATCTCCTAGCATGTGATGTCAGGGTTTGGCTGTTTTAAGGTCAGTTGGGTAGGGACCAGGCAATAGTACGATCTGGTACAGGGAAGGAAATGGAGGCAAATCATACCGTTGTTAAAACCATATGTATTTTTCTCCCAAGAGTGACAAGGCTGCACATGCACTGATGTCATTACTTATGTGACATCAGATACTTATGCAACATTGTGTTATTCTGTGATGTAATAGCTACATGCTGCTGCATCCAGTCTCTGTTCTCAGGTGAGGGGCTAATGGTGTGCAATGCAATGTCTATTCTGTTCCCCCAAAGTGAAGAAGGCTGTTTTTAGATGGTTGTTAATGTTCTTGGAAAGCTTGCTACTATAACTTGATCATATACTTTTTTGAATCATAGGCACACACACACACACACACACACACACACACACACACACACACACACACACACACACACACACACACACACACACAC